>NC_059207.1:9831908-10032853 GCF_020615455.1 Coregonus clupeaformis | reverse complement strand
GGCTGGTGAAAAATATTCTCGGTGGGGCTGTGCCATACTTTTTTTTTTCCTGTAACCATCGCGATATATTTTAACACAAACTGCAGGACAGCAGTGCTCAGTGAAACATTCAGTAATTATTTAATGCCAATATTAAAAAGTTGAGGCATTCTTACACAAAAACATATTACACAAACCCAAGCCTTTCATTTGCATTTAAAGTGAACTTTTTACCATTGGTAGTAAACAGGCAACGCAACAGGCATGCTGTCAGAACAGAGTGGAAAGTGGACAATAACATGAAATTATTATAAAGTTTATAGGAAATCTTACACTGTATAAAAGGATGTATAATATAGAAATGGATATCAAGTGGATGAACTCAAACCTTTGACTGGAAGAATAGCATACAGTATTTTATGATCATACTAAATGTGACTAATTGTTAATGTGCTCCAGAACTGCAACAATTAATTGATACAAAACAACATATATACAGTAATATTAGCAAAGACACTATTAAGACTTATAGAGTACCATATATAACTGGATTTTTTATGCTAAGGTCAACTATATACAAAGAAACATGCGTCCAGAGCTGCTCTGTGTGTGTGTGTCTGTCATCTTATTTGTACAGGAATTTTGCCCGTCTGTCCTTCTGAGTGGCAAACCTCTCAATGACCCTTTGATTAAAGTCAGGAATGTCCCTGACAAGTTTCTTCTCCATGGAGAGCATGGCCAGAGCGTTCAGGCGATCCTGTGTCATGCTGTTTCTCAGGAAGGTCTTGATCCTTTTCAGTGTAGAGAAGCACCTTTCTGACTCAGCAGTTGTCATGGGTGTGGTGATGAGGATCTTGAGGAGGCTGGCAGTCTCTGTGAAAGTGCTCTGAAGGTTGTTCTCCATGAAGAACTGGTACAGGGGCACTGCACCACTACAAGCCTTGAACTCACTGTTCTCATAGATGAGGGACAGTTCGGTTTTGAGCTTGGCCTTGTTCAACATGGGGTACGCCTCCACGGTTGTTTCAAGCGCTGTATCGGGAACTTCACACTGTGTTGTGGGAACAACTCTCCGTGCAATAGTGTTGCGCTGATGAGGTGCTGGGTGAAGGAGAACCTCTCTTTGGCATGACTCAGGATGGTATCACATACCTGTAAAAGATACATCATCAGCTTTAATTTGCAATTAAGCTATTTTGATGCAAGTGATCCTGACTGACACATGCCTATGTCCAACTCAAGTATATGATTACCAAGGTGCTGATTGTTCAGGGTTTTGGCTACATACTACCAGGCCTGAAAAAAAGTTCTATGGGGGAAACACTGACAATTACATCACAACTTACCTCTATAGCCAACCTCTGTTGTTCTCCTGGTCCCAGCATCCTCCGGTCGCTTGATGGGCTGTTGCTGCTCGTCAGATGCGCTGTCCCCACACAAAGAGGGAATTGAGGCCCTGGGTCCAAAAAATAAAGTTTAATTTGATAACTTGCAATCAGACTTCTTAGCTCACTGTAATTCCCCCTCAACACACAACCAGTGACTTATATATATATATATATATACACAGACAGACAGACAGACAGACAGACAGACAGACAGATAGTGTGTATATACACACAAACTATGTCTAGTAACTGCTTTTAACCTGTGATGTACATAATTAACTGATGTTATTACGTTTTAAAGCCTTTTTCTATTACATTTGTGAGAGGGATGCAACATAATTTTGTTCTGCTGTGCACTTAGCAATAAAGTTAATCTTCAATAACAACTAGGCCTCTTCTAGAAATTGACCTGGTGGACACCTGAATAATTATTACAAACTGTGTAGTACTTTCCTGCATTATTATCAACGTCTGATTGTGTCTTTTTGGACAAACACTTGTTCTCGTGGTCGAGTAACAACAACTGCGCTCCTTGAGTGACGGGTGGTACTTGGTGAGAGAGGGAGAGAGACGACCCAAATTGCGGAGTAAACTAGAAAAACGGACGTTACACATGGCGGAGTGGCATTACCACATTTAACAAACCAAACATTGAAATACCGTTATAGAAGGTAAAGTAAAAACCCAAACTGGTCTGTGCATCAATACCGGTATATAGTAATATATAGGCAACATACCGTATATCTGTATCAATTATGTATCAGTTTTACATGTGACCCATATCAAATTTGCGCATTCACACTGAAGGAGCACACAAATGCAATGCTCATTTGGCGTGATTGTCGTGGTAACACAGGTAAAAAAATCCTGAATGGTATCCTAATGGCAGCCATTTTGGTTAGGGGAGAAATACAAACAACTCTACTGCCATACATTCCAATTAGACTGAAGGCATACAGTTGTGTCCAAATATATTGGCACCCTTGGGCTTTTCTTAAATAATTCCCTATTTCTTCTAAAATCAGTTGAAATTTGAGAGGAAAAAATGGGTCTCCACACCTTTAATTATATTTCTGTAAACTTAAGTTTACAATTGTAATTTAGAAAATATAGACAAATGTCATGGACTAAATTATTGGCACCCTGGAGCTAGTACTTGGTTGCACAGCTTTTTGGCCAAGATAGCTGCCAACATATGCTTATTGTAGACATCAATGAGCTTGCTGCACCTTTTCTGCTGGCAATTTGGCCCATTCTTCAGCAGCAAACTGCTGTAATTCTTCAATGTTTGAGGGTTGCACTCCACCAACTTCTTTTTTCAGATCTTGCCAAAACTAATGTGGTCCCGTGTAGCTCAGTTGGTAGAGCATGGCGCTTGCAACGCCAGGGTTGTGGGTTCGTTTCCCACGGGGGCCAGTATGAAAAAAATTTATGCACTCTTAACTGTAAGTCGCTCTGGATAAGAGCGTCTGCTAAATGACTAAAATGTAATGTAAATGTCTTCTCTTTCCTTTTAAAATACTAAAACAAATATAATTGTGACGGCTCTATGATAATCACTCACTTTGAGACCAGACACATTTAGGCTTTTAAACTGTTGTAAGTGAACTATTCATCTTTCTAACAGCATCTTTATCAGCCAATAGTAAATATAGTTATTTACCTGATTGTTAGCATGCTTTCTGTGAACCTCTGGACAAGTGCTTTAATGAAGACAGGGTCGATGTTCCTCTTCTGCAGCTGGCTGAAAAGCATGTCCACATTTGGCATGATCTTGTGGAACAGTGCCAGGAAAAAACAGAAAGCCTCGTCTTCGAGCATCCTCACAAAGCCCCCCGCCTGTCTGACAGTCGGGGCATCAAAGTTCCCAGAGTCTCTGATGGTCTGGAAACACGTTAGGAGGTCATCCCTGTACTCGTACACAGTGTTTACAGCGCGACTGTGGAAGTTCCACCCGTGTTGTAGAGGCTCTGGGAGTCTATGCGCAACCACTTCGTCAAGCACGGTGGTTCGCTTGGGAGACCTGGAGAAGAAAGCAGAAAATCCTGCAAGGTCGGAAAAGAAAGTGCCGATCCTGGGGATGCGTGAAGTAGCCTGCTGCATGATGAGGTTCAGCTGATGTGCATAGCAGTGGACGTAGTGCGCATTTGTACACATCCACTATTTTACGCTGCACTCCGCGGTGGCTCCCCTCATCACACTTGCTCCGTCGTAAGCCTGGGCAATAAGTTTGGCCTTTTGTCCATGTGAGAGTATGGTGCTGAGCCTCTCCAGCAGCGCTGTAGCGATGGTGTCGGCGGTTGCGTTCTCGATCAAAATGAACTCGAAAAACGCTCTTGGACGTTACTTTTAGCATCGATGTAGCGTATCACAAGCACCAACTGGCAGTGGGTGGAAACGTCAGTCGTCTCGTCAGCTTGAATGGCGATAAAATCAGCACTCTTTACTTCCTCCAGGATGTAATCCTTAAGCACTGACAACATACAGTCCAACAGCTCGTTTCTGTATCGTCTTTGACGTGCCCTTAAAAACGGTAGCTGTCTTCAGGTGCTCCTCCAGCACACTGTCGAGGGAGGCAACAAAATCCACTAAGCCCGGAAAATGCCGGGGTTGTCCGAGGAGTCAGTCTCCCTCGTGCCCACGCAAGGCCAACTCAAAGCCCCACAGAACTTCACACAATCGATAATTTTGGATAGAATGTGCCTGTTTTTATCCACCTCCTCATTGTGTTTCCTCACCGCAATCCTGTGGCCGTCATCCAGCTGCGTAGCAATGTTCACCCTTCCTAATACAGCTAGCTTTACAGAGTTGTCCATGTGTGCCCTGGTGTTCTCATGTTTCTTTACCTTCTCTGACAGGTGCTTCATATCCCTCACTCCGGTACCTGTCCATGCTGAATCTGACCCCGTCGTTTTAAAAAGCAAGCACGGAAAGCAAAATAAAGCATTAGCATCAGTGCACCCAGCTAGCCAAGCCTTCCTGGTGTACCAGCTACGGGAGAAGCCGCGCATATACTGCTTCCCTTTCTCGTAGCCTGCTGTCTGATTGAGAGGTCAGGTTGATCTGGGCCCAGCTCTTTCACCCGAACTTTCTCTGACAAAGTTCTCCTCTCAAACGGATCTTGGAGGAGAGATTTCACCGAGTTAGGGTTGGGTCTTGGAGGAGTAACGTTTGCGTTCGCCATTGTCGTCTAGTAAAATGGCGCCACTGGAGCCCGGTCCTTATTTTATCAGGGGCGAGCTTGGGGCGATAAAATAATCGCCCTCCTTGGATTCGAATTAAAATCGCTGATTAGCTACATTTTATGTCATACATTCATATCTTAAATTAGCAATTGGCTTAACTGCTACGTAGACCCGCCTCCTCGGGGCACTTTCTGTATCGCCCAGAGCTGACGAGGCGTTTGACAGGCAGAGGAAAGGTTGCGAATATGATTTTCTATCATATCTTACACATATTACTGTGTGCATTCCATATTTCAAACACACAAATATTGACATACTGATGTTTTTATTATTATTATTATTTTTTTTTTTTTATAATTTTATTTAAGGGGGCGGCGCCCTAGCGCCCTCTATCGGCCAGCCGCCACTGGTTAGATAGTTGAACTAAGCTCATGAGACATTTAGGAGAGTCAATGGGTACATATCATTAATTATAAAGTTCAAAATAGATGTAGCAATTGCAGATGGCCTCTTAAAAGACTGAGATTGCCATTCAATCAGTAAGAATATGAACCTTTTTCAATCCAATGTAAAGAGTAGTGTTGCATCAATCTGTTTGACATTGAACTGTGATATCCCATTGGGCACAGATGTCGGTTTAACATCTAGTTTTGATTTAAGTGAAGTAGGCTAGCGGATGGTTAATGTATTGTAAACTTTGCTAAATATTTGACTCACCTCAAATCACTCTTGTCAAATCGCAGTTTTAGTGTGGAACTGAGTAATATCTTTGACAGGAAGAAACTTTACCTGGCCTGGAGCTGTATTGTTGCGTCATTTGAAACACTTGAGCGTCATAATGGTTATCCGCGCCTGCTTGATTGACAGCTAGGGGTTCTCCTGCGCATGTGTCCAAAAGTCGATATTGTTTAGCTACTCATAATTGATAAAGACATTATGAACTATTTTCACTTTACTTTTATGTCGTCTATTTTTGCCTAAGGTTATCTGGTAGCCTATGTTCTGTGATTTCTCTTTGTATGGACCTAACGTTCAATGAAATACAAAACAGCAACCACAACGTACAAACATTTCCCACACAAATACATATGTGGGTGTGTAGTGAGTACACAAAATAATAACATAACAGCCATAACAGTACAAACAAACATACAATCTCTAGTGCACCTGTCCAGTGCGAACTGTTCCGTGCGTCACCATCACCAACTGCTGGACTACACCTGGAATAGCAGCGATGGGACAGGACTGGAACTACCAGTTGGATATCACGAAATTGGGGAGAAAAAGGGGTAAAAGTACCACAAAAGAAAATGTGTGTATATATATATATATATATATATATATATATATATATATATATATATATATATACATTTATATATTAAAATATTTATTTTTTTGATGTTCCCGGGGCACCAGAATCCATTTAGTCTGTTTTCAATTGGCCACCGTTACCTCAAGACCCGCCTATTCCAATGAATTATAAACTGTTATTGGTTTGTCCCTGTGACAGTCATTCGTAACCTCCTGATGGTTGCCTGTTGATTGTCGTGCGCCATCGTTGCATATCGTGAGCTGGAGGAGCGTTCGTCCAACTCCTCATCGAAGTGAATGGCAGCGGCGCATCATCCATCCGCTGAAAGGATAGTTTGCGACGCGACAAGCGTTTGGGGAGTACATTCATTGAAACGGAATGACTCTTTTTAAATTCTAGGGGGACTCTTGCTCCATGGTAAAATCTCAGCAGCGATGTCTCTGCTGTGCGTCAGAGGTTGGTTCTATTCAGTGGTGTAGTGGTCCCTGGAGAAGTGGGTATACTCTCAGTATTCACCTTTTTTTTTTTTAAGTAGTCCAGAAAAAAGCCCTGTTTTAGAAACAGTGACATGTAAGACTATGATTTAGTTTACCCAAAAATATGTAATTTCTACTTGCACACTATTATAAAATGATCATGACTTGATTAGGAGCAGTTTGTAGTTACTACTGGTCACAAGAGCAGCCTGGATGAATGTAAAATGTATTTATCATGAGGCAAACAGGAAATGGTGTTTCGATTATTTTTTGCACATTTATTTAAATAAAATACTTCAAATCTGAAGGTGACAATGCATCCTTGTTCATATTGCTATATGCTTTGTTTTGAACATGTTCATTTACCGGTAAATCATTCAACAAAATATGTTACAACAATATTTAGTTAACAATTAACAAAAATATATGCATTAACAACACATCAACAGTGATATACTCTCTCAACCCAGCACTGGGTTTCTGACCTTGCTCATACTACAGTATATTCCAGACAAATTTGCTTTCTGCAGGAGCTTTCACACTGCACTGTCTAGAACGCACCGAAGAGGCAGCACGATGGCTCTTCAACCAGGTCCTTGTATATTTTCTAGGATCAAACTTGGAAGTTGGTGGGCCGTTGATATTAATCATCATCAAGTTTGATATGTTTGAGATCAGAAGGACAGCCCTCTTGTCTGAGCTTATATTGTTCATAAGGCTAAAATTCCTCTCACACTCTGCTGTACCGACAGGGAATGTTTTCATACAGTTCATAAGTGGTTTTAGGTCCTTGGGCTCACTACTGGGCTCTTCCAGTAGGTCCCGCATCCCATTCAGTGCTTGGTCTGTGCACAAGTTAAATCGCTTGCACAGTCGCTAACTTGTTCTTCACCATGGCGGATGCTGGGCTTTGATGGCCACTTACTCTGATCAAGGATGCTGAGGTCCATGATGGTCTCATCTTCAAAAGACAAGCGCTTTCTCCAGATTGTTCACAAGGCTTTGTAAGAACTGGCCTGGATTGATAGACTTCAGCTTTGCATTTGTTTTCAGGGCTATAGACCGATACTCCCCAGTCTGTTTTGCTTCTAAAGCCTCACTATATTTCTCACCTGGACTCTCTTTGAATGACTGGATCACTCTGATTGAGCGTTTCAGCAGATGCTCTGCTCTGAGGAGCGTTATAGAACGAGACTGAAGCTCCTGTGACAGGAGACTTAGTTCATGGAGAGTGTCGTACATGAGGCCAAGGTCACAAATGAATTCTGGACTTTGAACACGGTCTAACAAACCTCTGTACATCTGCCTCTCTTTGGTGGACCTCATCTCATCACTGCAAGCATTTTTAAAGTGCTGCACAAGAGCTCCCAGGGATGTCCAAACAGCACGAACAGTCCGAAAGCTACTGGCCACCCAGCGTACATCCAAGATTCTGCCAACGCGAAGAAGTTGTGAGCCTACTTCAGCTGCTGCATTAACAAGTTCACGTTCATTTTTGTTTGACACACTATACAGAGAGTATAGCTTCTGGATAAAAGTTTTAAAGTGATTGACAGAGTTTACCTCATCAACTGCATCTGACACAGCAAGTTCAAGTCTATGGTTCATGCAGTGCCATACAAAAAGCTTTGGGAATCTCAAAGTCAGTCTGGTTGCTACTCCTGACTTCTTTCCTAGCATGACACTGGCTCCATCAGATACAAATGTTACCCAGTTTTCATGAAGCCACTCTTCTGTAAAGCCAGCATTAGTTAAACAGGTGAGTAACGCCTGTAATATGCCATCTGCTCTCTGATTTTCCAGTTCAACAAGTTCCAGGAATATGAACTCAGGGCTTTCTTCTTGAATTGATGCTTTAATAGAAACTGTCATGACAGCTTTGTGACTTAAAGAAGATGCCTCGTCAATTAGGACAGCTAACTTACTGGATGATGCTATAATGCTACTGATGATTTTGCTCTGCATCTCACTAGCAACATGTTGTATTATTTGTGTTGCACTGTAACGTGAATGAAGTATTGAGCCCATTTTTACACCATTCAGTTCCTGCAGCTCAATGAGGCTCTCATGGTCAGAAAAGGGTCGGTTCTTTTTGGCCAGATGGTAGGCTGTTCGAAACACAGCTTCAGTTTCCTTCATGTAGGACTCAGTCATAGTCTCCACTGCATTCTCAATGGCAGCTTCTTTCTGTTGCTCTGCCACCTTCACAGCCTGAGTGTGGGCCTTGGACAACGCATGTTTCTCACCTTATTTCTCAAGATTGACAAACTTGTTGTTCTACTTCCCTGGCCAGACACTTGAATTTCAAAGTTCATCCATTCTCTTGAGAGCGATACACCTTGTCCTTGCTCCTTGTCGATCCCAATGGAGTTCACACTGCTACAGACCAGACATCCTGCGAAGCATAAACAAACAATGTAACTACTCCTGTATCCACAGCTGTACGTGTGCATGGTCCTTTACACACACACACACACACACACACACACACACACACAAAGTTATCTGTGCCCACTGTTTCAGAAGTTACCCAAACTAGCAATCTACCTAAACTTACCCAATTTTTTGTTTTTGGATCCCAACCAGGGGTTCTTGGATTTGAAGTCTTCTGTTTGTTTAGCACTCCACAGGTCTGGCCAGTCATTATTGATGTCTACAGACAACAACAAAACTAATTATGCATCTCCCTGTCTCTCTCTCTCTCACACACTTACACACACACACACACACACACACACACACTACTGTGATCACAATAGTCATCAGCAAGACATGGGTCCCCCTCTTTACATTAACAATCTGCATAACCAAGTGGAAATATTTTCAGCAAGTGAAGCTGAAGCATACAGGAGATTAGTGAGTGAAATACTTGGGAGAGTTTATTTAACAAAAAAACAACAAATTTAACACAAAATGTTATATAACAGTAGCATTGTAAAAAACAAACATGGATACAGACAAAATAAATAGAAGGGCAATAAAATAAATAACATCACACAGAAATTCAAAATGAGGCTTAATCTGTCAAAATCACCTTTTGTTACAGTGTGAGGCTTCACTTTTCAATAAACTGGAGATGCAATTTACTGCCTGTGTGTTCTGACCTGGTGGTGGTAGACTGGATCCTTCTCTATGCTCACACTGACTTGCCTGGCTAGCTCCCGGTTGAGAGCTGCCAGGGCTGCTGGTTTTAGGGGTGGGGTCTGCCTGGGCCTGATCTGGGCCTGATTTGTGCCTCTTTACAAAAAAAGTCTGCAATATCTCCCTTCCTTTTCATGGTTACCTGTCCCTATACAAAATAAGACAGCCTGATTAGACCTCAATATTGTTTTAGGCTGAATCTTAAACTATTTGTCCCCATTCTTGTGTTTTAACTTACTTAAAAATCAACTACCAGCTTAGCTACTATGCAATTAAACTAGATCATATAGGTTAGT
Organism: Coregonus clupeaformis; assembly: GCF_020615455.1. NCBI lineage: Eukaryota > Metazoa > Chordata > Actinopteri > Salmoniformes > Salmonidae > Coregonus > Coregonus clupeaformis. Next base: position 10,023,073 of record NC_059207.1, on the reverse strand, counting down.
TAGGGCTAAGTAACTTGGCTAATGTTATAATTTAGGGCTTAGTAACTTGGCTAACGTTATAATTTAGACCTTTACAATAATAAACAAGCTTCATAAACATTGAGATAATCAGTTTCATCAGTCTGGTATGAAATTCTTATGAACTGGGTTGATTAAACACTTACTGAAAACCAACAATGCCCCGGTTTCCCCACATTATCCCAATCTACGTAGCTAGCTTCATAACGTTAGCCGACTCGCACTAACTATTGGCGGCAACATCTCTTCTCCTCTAAATGTGCAGTCACTGGCAATTTGCCAGTAGTTTAAAATAATGATTCATTTGGAAACCACCTTAAAACTTACCTCAGAATGATGTCTTCCATCAACTGGGGTGGCACACCGCCGCTTGTGTCCTTTCTTCATCCGTTGTTTGGTCTGCTGCCGTTATCGTAGTCAAGTGGCACCGGCACCTGAGTTTTTTTTTTTTTTTCACTGGCACCTGAGGTATTAGCGATATTTTCCTCGGCATGACCCGCCCTACTCTGCCTCTGATTGGCTCATCAGTCCTCATGCCTAAAGTTAACCAATCTAATCAGTGAAAGCAGCGAGTACCAGCCAATTAGAGGCAGAGGAGGGTGGGTCATGGCTTCACTATCCCCGAGGAAGAAAATAGGCAATCTGACTCACAGATATTACTGAATGATGCGCATCAGGGGGGATTTAGAAGTGGGTATACGCAATGCTGACTGAAAAATAAGTAGGTATACGCCGTATACCAGCGTATACCCTGGACTACACCTCTGGTTCTATTCCTCTTCCCTGTTCTTATTATACCGTACATATCTGTCACATTAATGACATGGCACTCAGGAAAGTCTGTCTGTAGGCTATTGGGTAGCTGCGCATAGACCGTTGAGTTGGCACGTTCCAGTCCAAGCATGACCTGGAATGTGAGAAGGGAGCTATTCTATAACACATGTAGATGACATTTTGCCTTTATGTGTAGATTTTGGTTTTATATTTCACATCTGATTGATGATTAGGCCTATGACTTTTGATTCCACTTTGGCTACCTTCCACCATATTGTCCTCTCTTGCAATATCTTACACTTTATGATGCGCTTGTGCAGATCTTCTCTCTAAGCAATAGTCATGATAGTTTGAATGAGTTGAGTAAACTCCACTGTTGTTCTCAGTCTGTACTGTACTGTCCCTGGAGACACTCCACATAGTTGACCTAGATTGAGCCCACTTTGTGCCACTGGTCAACTAACTAATGCATTTATTGTTTAATAAAAAAGTAAAATAAAACAAAAACAACAAAAAAGTGTTGAGAAAAAGACCAGCAGTAAAATAAAATAACAGTAGGGAGGCTATATAGGGGGTACCGTTGCAGAGTCAATGTGCGGGGGCACCGGCTAGTTGAGGTAATATGTACATGTGGGTAGAGTTAAAGTGACTATTCATAAATAATTAACAGAGTAGCAGCAGTGTAAAAAGATGGGGTGGGGGTGGGGGGGCAGTGCAAATAGTCTAGGTAGCCATGATTAGCTGTTCAGGAGTCTTATGGCTTGGGGGTAGAAGCTGTTGAGAAGTCTTTTGGACCTAGACTTGGCGCTCCGGTACCGCTTGCCGTGCGGTAGCAGAGAGAACAGTCTATAACTAGGGTGGCTGGAGTCTTTGACAATTTTGAGGGCCTTCCTCTGACACCGCCTGGAATAGAGGTCCTGGAGGCATGAAGCTTGGCCCCAGTTATGTACTGGGCCGTACGCACTACCCTCTGTAGTGCCTTGCGGTCGGAGGCCGAGCAGTTGCCATACCAGGCGGTGATGCAACCAGTCAGGACGCTCTCGATGGTGCAGATGTAGAACTTTTTGAGGATCTGATGACCCATGCCTAATCTTTTCAGTCTCCTGGGGAGGAATAGGCTTTGTCGTGCACTCTTCACGACTGTTTTGATGTGTTTGACCATGATAGTTTGTTGGTGATGTTGACACCGAGGAACTTGAAGCTCTCAACCTGTTCCACTTCAGCCCCGTCGATGAGAATGGGGGTGTGCTCAGTCCTCTTTTTTTTCCTGTAGTCCACAATCATCTCCTTTGTCTTGGTCACGTTGAGGGAGAGGTTGTTATCCTGGCACCACACGGCCAGGTCTCTGACCTCCTCCCCTATAGGCTGTCTCATCATTGTCAGTGATCGGGCCTACCACTGTTGTGTCGTCGGCAAACTTAATGATGGTGTTGAGTTGTGCCTGGCCATGCAGTCATGGGTGAACAGGGAGTACAGGAGGGGACTGAGCACGCACCCCTGAGGGGCCCCCGTGTTGAGGATCAGCGTGGCAGATGTGTTGTTACCTACCCTTACCACCTGGGGGCGGCCCGTCAGGAAGTCCAGGATCCAGTTGCAGAGGGAGGTGTTTAGTCCCAGGATCCTTAGCTTAGTGATGAGCTTTGAGGGCACCAGGGTAGGGGAGGGAATGGCCGGCAGGGATGTAGCTCAGTTGATAGAGCATGGCGTTTGCAACGCCAGGGTTGTGGGTTCGATTCCCACAGGGGGTATGAAAAAATAATAATAATGTAAGTCGCTCTGGATAAGAGCGTCTGCTAAATGACGTAAAATGTAAATGTAAAAATGAACGCTGAGCTGTAGTCAATGAATAGCATTCTCACGTAGGTGTTCCTCTTGTCCAGGTGGGAAAGGGCAGTGTGGAGTGCAATAGAGATTGCATCATCTGTGGATCTGTTGGGGCGGTATGCAAATTAGAGTGGGTCTAGGGTTTCTGGGATAATGGTGTTGATGTGAGCCATGGCTACAGATGTCAGTGCTACGGGTCGGTAGTCATTTAGGCAGGTTATCTTAGTGTCCTTGGGCACAGGGACTATGGTGGTCTGCTATAAACACATTTGATTAACTCTCTAGTCTACTAATTAGTCATACATTATTAGTTTAACTGAGGGTGTGACATTTTAGTCATATCTTACTCACACATTTCTTTATAAACTCCTCAATGCTATCTGAAGAATCCCGGAACATGTTCCAGTCTGTGCTAGCAAAACAGTCCTGTAGCTTAGCATCTGCGTCATCTGACCACTTTTTTTATTAGCCGAGTCACTGGTGCTTCCTGCTTTAGTTTTTGCTTATAAGCAGGAATCAGGAGGATAGAGTTCTGGTCAGATTTGCCAAATGGAGGGCGAGGGAGAGCTTTGTATGCGTCTCTGTGTGTTTGGGATGCAGCTTAACAATCATGTTGTTCCATTCACACGTGTGCAACTTATTGTCACCCCATGACATGTATCTATTTGTGAGCCTCCAGCCTATAGGTTCTCCCTGTGTCCAGTAAACCTCCTCTCATCATGGATGTGATTCAGCCTGAAGCTGGAGGGGCCAGCAGCAACCAGCCAGACCACTCTATTACCAGTTGGGGAAGGATAGCATCTCTAGTTACAGTAGGGCATTTCCATGTAAAAGGACCCATGAGCACCAACGTGATGTTCATATGAGCATGTGAAAATGGGTGTCAAATGAAAGCTAAGAGTCTATATTTTTGGGAAATGAACGCATAGATACATTTTTCAACCAGTGAAGGCTTTGATTTCTGGATAGACAGATGGAAAAGGGATCTTCGAAAACATGTACCAGAAAAAGTCTTAAAAGGTACAATATCAGAAATGCATAAAACCAGAAGAATGTTTACATAAAGACCCCTGCCTACCAATATCAACAGTTATACTTGGTTTTGGAGAAAGCCTTAACCTTCTGTAAGTTTAAGAAATATTGCCTTGTGCCTTGTGATTACGTTCCCAAACACCCACATAACTTTAAGGTATTTTAATTTCCTCTGTGAGGAGGGAGGATAATGAAAGTCCACAGAAGTAACAAGTCAGCTAACAATTAGTTATAGTGATTTTTCTGATATCATTTTGTTTGTGAATGATTAAGTGATTAAAACTCGTAATTCCGTTACCAAGTTGGTAGTGGAGTTACAAAAAATCTTGAACCAAATGACTGCGACTGAATTGCCTCCAAAGGGAAATCATAATAGTCAGGAACCACAGTTGGGTCTCCGGGGACTGTCCTCCCTTCAACTGGCATACTGTTCAGCTCAAAACTGGTTTCTTTCTCTTGTCTTTTAGTCAAACCAAGAGTGTTAAAACAGTCTGAGACTGGACAATCTCTCTCTCACTCACTCACTCACTCACTCACTCACTCACTCACTCACTCACTCACTCACTCACTCACTCCATTTAATGTCACCTCTCCCAGCTCTAACTGACACCTACCCATGAGTCCCCTCTTTCCATTTACTGTAACCAGCATCCTCACCTACTGAGCACCGACCGACACCGGATGACCATGGACATTGAAAAGTAGTTGAAATTTGGTCAGTCCAACCTGGTCTTGATGTTAACGCCCACAGACAGACCGGACTGGACCAAATCTAACAGCCTGTAGAGTACAGTGAGTAGAGCACAGTAAAGGACAGTACACTACAGTATAGAAAAGTAGAGTATAGTACAGTAGAGTATATTGTACTGAACTATACTCTACTGTACTAAACGCTACTGTACTCTTCTGTACTGCACTGTAGTGAACTCTACTCTGCTCTGCTCAGCTGTATTGTACTCATAGAAAATGATAGAGGCCTCTAGTGGCCAAAAGGCCTTATTAGCATGGGCAGCGCCATTGAGGGCTGTTACCATTTGAATGTAGTCAAATGAGTGGGACTTCCAACTTCATTGGCTGATCCCTCCTGGTCACCCTTTAGAGTCATGTCCAACCAGGTCATCAGGAGGGATCAGCCAATCGTGAAGAAGAAAATAGACTACTTCAAAATGGAGATAGGCAGCACCATTGAGGCTATGCTGTCACAGACGCTATAATGACACAGATACAAAGATGAGTCCTCTATCTATCTCTGATTGTACTGCACTGTGCTCTACTCTACTGCACTGTACTCTACTGTGCTCTACTGTGCTCTACTGTGCTCTACTGTGCTCTACTGTGCTGCACTGTGATAATAATAATAATAATAATAATGTCCAAACATGTGAAACATGAGGCGAATGCCATTCATATCCATATTTATGCATTTCTGTGTAGTACATATCAAGGACCCATGATGTAATTCCTCTTACCGTAATTCCGTTACCGGGTGTAAATCCACTTCACTTACTGTAGTTCAATAAACAAAATAGATTTTTTCGAACTCAAGGTGCCATGTCATAGCTGACACCCCATTATTTCTGCAGACATCTTTGAATCTTAATTCTGAGAAGATATGTAAACGTGGTCACATTAAAAACAGAGGGAGATTTTACAATAATTCCATTACCAAAGTTTGCATCTGCACAGTTCTATCACTAAATTAGTTTTTGCACATTTTTCAGAGGAAATGGTTAAAAGTAGTCCTTGTGCATAGAGTTGTATGGTTTGTTAATCTTGGAAACCAATGGTTATTATTTGGCATATGTTTTAAAGTGAAATAACTGAGTCAAAGTGTAAATCTGTTACTGTGGAATTGCCCAGTACAAGTCCGCTTCTTGAAAAGTTACCACGCAAAAATAATGTTTCAGAAGGGCAGTGCCGAGCAACAGCACCAGACAAATCACCCATTTAGCATCACGGTGTGTGTGTCTATCAATAGTCTCACATCTCTGTGTCTCCTGCTTATTCTGTCTTTCTCTCTGAACGCTACAAACCACAGACATTAATATAGAAAGAAGTAACACATATTTTGTAATTTCATGTCACTTCTGAACACAGGACTAACTTTTCTCTTCTCTCTCTCTCTCTCTCTTTCAGTGAATAAAGCCAAGCTGCATGGGCCTCCAGGTAATAAAGACCAGCACACAAACAACATTTGGTTCTGGGTGCCGTGATTACATATGTGGTGATCCCTTATCCCTACAGTGATCCCTATGTGGTGATCCCTTATCCCTACAGTGATCCCTATGTGGTGCTCCTGTACCCCTACAGTGATCCCTATATGGTGATCCCTTATACTACAGTGATCCCTATATGGTGATCCCTTATACTACAGTGATCCCTATGTGGTGATCCCTTATACTACAGTGATCCCTATGTGGTGATCCCTTATCCCTACAGTGATCCCTATGTGGTGATCCCTTATCCCTACAGTGATCCCTATGTGGTGATCCCTTATCCCTACAGTGATCCCTATATGGTGATCCCTTATCCCTACAGTGATCCCTATGTGGTGCTCCTGTACCCCTACGGTGATCCCTTATACTACAGTGATTCCTATATGGTGATCCCTTATACTACAGTGATCCCTATGTGGTGATCCCTTATACTACAGTGATCCATATGTGGTGATCCCTTATCCCTAAAGTGATCCCTATATGGTGATCCCTTATCCCTACAGTGATCCCTATATGGTGATCCCTTATCCCTACAGTGATCCCTATATGGTGATCCCTTATACTACAGTGATCCCTATATGGTGATCCCTTATACTACAGTGATCCCTATGTGGTGATCCCTTATACTACAGTGATCCCTATGTGGTGATCCCTTATACTACAGTGATCCCTATGTGGTGATCCCTTATACTACAGTGATTACCTACACTACCGTTCAAATGTTTGGGGTCACTTATAAAGTTACTTTTTTTGCGAAATAAAACATTTTTTTTTGTCGATTTAAAATAACATCATATTGATCAGAAATATAGTGTAGACATTGTTAATGTTGTAAATGGCTATTGTAGCTGGAAACTGCTGATTTTTTCTGGAATATCTACATAGGCGTACAGAGGCCCATTATCAGCAACCATCAGTCCTGTGTTCCAATGGTACTTTGTGTTTGCTAATCCAAGTTAATAATTTTAAAAGGCTAAATTATCATTAGAAAACCCTTTTGCTATTATTTTAGCACAGCTGAAAACTGTTGTGCTTATTAAAGAAGCAATAAAACTGGCCTTCTTGAGACTAGCCTTCTTGCAGCATCAGCAATTGTGGGTTCGATTACAGGCTCAAAATAGCAAGAAACAAATAACTTTCTTCTGAAACTCTTCAGTCTATTCTTGTTCTGAGAAATGAAGGCTATTCCATGCAAGACATTGCCAAGAAACTGAAGATCAACAAGGGTTCTTCTAAGATCTTCAAAGTTCTTCAAAGAACCTTAGGGTTCTTGGCACTGATAATTGCACCCAAAGGGTTCTTCGAAGAACCCCATAGGAGGTGGGGTTCATCAAGGAACCTCCTTAGTGGGTGGGGGTTCTGGCAGGAACCTAACTGCTCAACTGAAACATTTTGATTTGAATTTGAAAGGACTGCAGGTGCAGGCACTTCACTGAAAAATGTAAAGATCTCCTCAATTTAAGGTAAGGTTGGTCCCTTGTATGGTCTAAATTGATATTGTTTTATCGCTATAGCCTAACCCAGTGGTCACCTAACGGACGATCGCATGCCTAGTTGATCACTAAACATTTCTGTAGAAAAGCAACCGATAAAGGCTTGGACTCCTTTTTTTTAAATTAATTGGTGTTGCGCTGTTGGCGGTAGGTGCACTTGATTCAGAAGCCCTGTTGGTGGTAGGTGTACTTGATTCAGAAGCCCTGTTGGTGGTAGGTGCACTTGATTCAGAAGCCCTGTTGGTGGTAGGTGCACTTGATTCAGAAGCCCTGTTGGTGGTAGGTGCACTTGATTCAGAAGCCCTGTTGGTGGTAAGTGCACTTGATTCAGAAGCCCTGTTGGTGGTAGGTGCACTTGATTCAGAAGCCCTGTTGGCGGTAGGTGCACTTGATTCAGAAGCCCTGCGCACCAGGTAGTATTCCCATTTTGAACCATTTAATTTTTTCGCAAAAGACAAACTTCGTTTACCCGGCGGACCGGGAGATCTGTTGTTAAATCGAGTGCGCCTACTGTGCTGGACAATCCGATAGCTCAAATCACAGCTTCCACGACCCCCGCCACAACAAAGTTTGATACTAGCCTTGAGATTTCCTAACTTTTTAAACCATGACCAGACAGAGACTGTCAAATAATACAGCAATGATCTGCTGTTTTTATGAGTGAGTTCATGTCTAAGTTTATTCAGTTCTGTCACTGTTTTTATTCAACACTATTACAAAACATAAAACGTGCTTCTCTCTACTTCCCGTTGCGCTGCAGCAGCAATGAATGAGTAGTGTATCGATACCCTGCGTTTTTATTATTATTAGCAGCTCGTCGTGTCTATTTTAATATCAAGGAATATTTCACTTTCTCTGGTCAGAGGAACAACATGAATTTGTGCATGAGGCAGATGCAGAGCGATTCGAGTTTCGCCACCAGGTGGAAGATTGTGTCCCCTCTCTCTGCTCAGTCTCACCAGAGGAAAGGAAGGAGAGAGCAGGGGCCGAGAGAGGCGGACGTGGACCCTCTGCTGCTCTCTCCTTCCCTCGGCAGAGATTGCCGTGTTCAAAACAACAAGGAGCTCGGAAATCTCCGACTTCAGTGCATTCGAGACAACTGGGAACTCTGGGGAAAAATGAGATCCGACTGAGAAAAATATTTTGAACGGTCATTCAACTCTGAATTCCAAGTCGGAAACGTGGGTATCTTTCTAGAGCTCCGACTTTCCGACCAGAAGATCACCGACATCATGATTTGACTCCGAGTTCCCAGTTGTCTTGAAAATACCATGCCCATCAAATATAGGTAACATCAGTCCAGTAAAAAAAAAAGCTAGAGTTTTGAAATATAATAAGGTCTGAGAATGACAATATAGCCAATATACTATGATAATATATTAGGCCTAATGCACAAACCTCATTTTTATTAGGTTAATGTTACATTTTTTAAGTCATGTAAAAATAAATAAAAATAAAAATAAAAATAAAAAATAAATCTGAGAGGTACAGCTTGCTTTTTGACTGCGAAAGTAATGTTGACTCAGAAAAGGTTGGTTGGCCTAACCAAACTTTTTTGGTGAGAAAACCATCAGTCAGTTGAAAATGCGATGGAAACCCATTTAACTTGTATTTTGTATTCTGTACATGGGAATTTAACCGCAAAATATATTGTTATGTGCACTACGTCATCACGCTCAGACTTTTATCTGGAACAAGTCAATTTTGATGGAAACACATCTCTGGTGGGAAAATGCGCATATTGTTTTAATGCAGATTCTAGAATATTCGCATGAAAATCTGTCGCCAATTGGATGGAAACCTAGATACTGACATTATAATCCTCACACAGTATTTATCTTTCTCTCTCTTGCTCTGTCTTTGTCTCTGTCTCTCTCTCTCTCTCTCTCTCTCTCTCTCTCTTTCGCTCTCTAATTGACAATGTCACAAATGTAAAGAAAAATCATAAATCATATACTAGATTTTTATAACCTAACTAAGCTTAAATGCCTAACTATTGATTTATGTTTAGTATAAGTTAGCTTTATATTGAAGATTCGGACGATGCACGTCAATACCTCTTCAACAGAACATGCCAGAATGATATAAGTGACATATTCTAAATCAGCTCACGATAACGAACAAGCTCTGTTCCGTTTTCAAAAAGTGACTTTATAGTCATTTCAATGGCAGATTCTCTGTGTACTTTAAGTTTAGGGACCTTCTTAAAAGTGCAACTGTTAACTGAAAAACTGAAATAGCTTTGCAACCACACGACATAGAACTCTCAAACCAACTGTAATATGTTCAGGGACAATCAACGGCAATTAGTTTATTTTTATTATTACTTTGACTATTTTCTATCCATTTAAATTGTATACATAAAAATACTTCCTTCAAACGTCAATAACTTCCACCCAATAATAAGCCCCCCTCCCGGGGCTTGGCCCACACTCCCTGGGAGGCCACAGACCTCCCTGGCCCTCTGGAGCTATCTCATTCAATGCAATGAAGTGTGGATAAAAGGCTGGAGTAACTACGAGTCTCTTAAAGGGATAATCCACCCAAACCACTAATTCCTATGATTAACAGTGTTTAACAGTGTTAAATAACACTAGTATGTGAAAACAATATTTTTGTGAACAAGTGTTTCATTTTGTCGCTATACCAAGGTTTGTAGCAACATTTGAAAATTGTGGTGGAAATCTGTTGCAGCTCAAGTCGTCCACAATGCAAGGCTACACTGTTTAGATTGAGCATACCTAAACAAAATATATACTTTGTCATGACAATATGAACATATGAACATATGGATGTGTTCTAGACAAGTATGCCCATACCATATATTGGCTGATTTGACAATCTGGAGTCCAGGTTGTTTTAAATGCATTATGAAATGTGATAGTGTGTTATCCCCTATCTCCAGTGACCAGAACCATGTAGCTATGATGTGTTTCTACACAATGTCCTGACCACTTAGAAGTTAAAGCTTGCGGGAAAATTGTAATTTTTTGTAAACATACATTTACATTTTAGTCAGTTAGCAGACACTCTTATCCAGAACGACTTACAGGAAACTGTCATGGTCAAAACATATTGATACAACAGTAGCTAAGATGGGGAGAAATATGTCCATAATTAAACGCTGTTCTGCCTTTTTAACAACAGTATCAACAAGGCAGGTCCTACAGGTGCTAGTTTTGTCTTACCTAGACTACTGTTCAGTAGTGTGGTCAGGTGCCACAAGGAGGGACTTGGGAAAACTACTGTTGGCTCAGAACAGGGCAGCATGGCTGGACCTTAAAAGTACACGGAGAGCTAACATTAATGACATGCATGTCAGTCTCTCCTGGCTCAGAGTGGAAGAGAGATTGACTTCATCACTGCTTGTTTTTTAAAGAGGTGTAGACAAGCTAAATGTACCGAGCTGTCTGTTTGGTATGCTGGCACACATGCCCCACGAGACATGCCACCGGAGGTCTCTTCACAGTCCGCAAGTCCAGAACAGACTACGGGAAACGCACAGTACTACATAGAGCCATGACTACATGGAACTCTATTCCACATCATGTAACTCAGTCAAGCAGTAAAATAAGATTTAAAAAACAGATTAAACTACACTTTATGGAACAGCGCGGACTGTGAAGAGACACACCCACAACGTCTTCATCGACATGGCCAAGGCTTTCGACTCTGTCAACCACCGCATTCTTATTGGCAGACTAAATAGCCTTGGTTTCTCAAATGACTGTCTCGCCTGGTTCACCAACTACTTCTCAGATAGAGTTCAATGTGTCAAATCGGGGGCCTGTTGTCTGGACCTATGGCAGTCTCTATGGGGGTGCCACAGGGTTCAATTCTCGGGCCGACTCTTTTCTCTGTGTATATCAATGATGTCGCTCTTGCTGCTGGTGACTCTCAGATCCACCTCTACGCAGACGACACCATTTTGTATACATCTGGCCCTTCATTGGACACTGTGTTAACAAACCTCCAAACGAGCTTCAATGCCATACAACACTCCTTCCGTAGCCTCCAACTTCTCTTAAACACTAGTAAAACTAAATGCATGCTCTTCAATCGAACGCTGCTGGCACCCGCCCACCCGACTAGAATCACTACTCTCGGCGGGTCTGACCTAGAGTATGTGGACAACTACAAATACCTAGGTGTCTGGTTAGACTGTAAACTCTCCTTCCAGACTCACATTAAGCATCTCCAATCCAAAGTTAAATCTAGAATCTGCTTCCTATTTCGCAACAAAGCCTTCCACATGCTGCCAAACATGCCCTCGTAAAACTGACTATCCTACCGATCATGACTTCGGCGATGTCGTTGACAAAATAGCCTCCAACACTCTACTCAGCAAATCGGATGTAGTCTATCACAGTGCCATCCGTTTTGTCACCAAAGCCCCATATACTACCCACCACTGTGACCTGTGCGCTCTTGTTGGCTGGCCCTCGCTACATATTCGATGCCAAACCCACTGGCTCCAGGTCATCTATAAATCACTGCTAGGCAAATCCCCTCCTTATCTTAGCTCATTGGTCACCATAGCAACACCCACCCATAGTATGCGCTCCGGCAGGTATATCTCACTTCAATGAATCCGCTTAATGAGTTTAGACCAAAAACACCACTTAATTTCCTTATGAGATTTTAGGATGATTAGCGGAGTGGTCGCTGCAACCTGGACTCAGGGGTAGACATAACATAGTAAATGTAAATCTGAGAACAACCAATTAGTATAATATGTTACATTTCATATGGTATGGATTATTTTGTGGATGGCCATCATCTATTTAGTATGATATGTTATCAATAAAAATTTGTACAAAATATTACGCATTTGCTAAACGTATGATATGTTACTAATTCCAACAACGTTAGCTAGGTGGATGGTGGCTAACGCTAACATTAGCTAGGTGGTTAAAGTTAGCTAGGCAGGGGTTAGGTTTAGGAGTTAGGTTAAAGGGTTAGCTAACATGCTAATTAGTTGCAAAGTAGCTAAAAGTAGTAAGTAGTTGCTAATTAGCTAAAGTTGTCCTTGATGAGATTTGAACATGCAACCTTTGGCTTCCTAGATGTTCGTTATACGCCTGACCAACCACCCTACTTTTATTTTTGTTGCTTTAAGCAGTGGCGACCCGTCAATCAGGGCAGGAGGAGCGGAGCCCCACCTGTTTTGAGCCTCACCTGTAAAATGTTTGTTGTTTTGCCTGTTTGCATGTAATTCTGGCATTAATTCTTTTCACATATCAGTTTAGCAAACAATGTAAAAAAATATATAATTGAGTTAATAAAGCAGCATATAAACATGGTATCTTTCTTGAGTAAGGCAGCTCTAAAATGCAGGTATTTCAGCCTAGCTCAGAGCTTTCAGTGGTGGTGGGGCAGCCAGCGGAAAATATGGAGCGTAGGGGTTGGAAATGTTCTCTAGTTGCGCCGTGATTGGCTCAGTGTTCTGTTACTCATGGGGACACTACGTCACCGCAAAATCTATGGGGAGAGCTCAGAAATTCAAGCCCCTTGGGTGCTGCTATAAAGTTACATTAGAAGTGCCCATACAAGAAGGCTCAAGGTCATTGGCCACAGATAAAATGACGTCAAATAATGTTATATCTACCATAGCTTTGATTGAACTGATCATGTCAACATCATGCTGTGTTCATTTGAAGAGGAAGGTGGCACGGCGGTCCTTGTGGGCAAATTTTGTCATCAAACTTTGTCATCAAAGTCTGGCATTCTCTGGATTTAGGGTGCTTTCAAGACAACTGGGAACTCAGAAAAAACAAGGTTGAATCAGCCCGTCAGTGATTTTCAGGTCGGAGCTCTAGAAAGAGGCCTGAATTCACGACTTGGAATTCTGAGTTGGATGACCATTCAAAGCGTATTTTCCCCCGTCGGAGCTGACAAAATTTGCCCACAAGGAAATTCCAAGTTAACACAGGTGAGAGTGTTGACGAGGACAAGGCTGGAGATCACTCTGTCATGCTGATTGAGTTATAATAACAGACTGGAAGCTTTAAAAGGATGGTGGTGCTTGAAATCATTGTTCTTCCTCTGTTAACCATGGTTACCTGCAAGGAAACACGTGCCGTCATCATAGCTTTGCACAAAAAGGGCTTCACAGGCAAGGATATTGCTGCTAGTAAGATTGCACCTAAATCAACCCTTTATCGGATCATCAAGAAATTAAAGGAGATAGGGTCAATTGTTGTGAAGAAGGCTTCAGGGCGCCCAAGAAAGTCCAACAAGCTCCAGGACCGTCTCCTAAAGTTGATTCAGCTGTGGGATCGGGGCACCACCAGTGCAGAGCTTGCTCAGGAATGGCAGCAGGCAGGGGTGAGTGCATTTGTACGCACAGTGAGGCAAATACTTTTTGGAGGATGGCCTGGTGTCAAGAAGGGCAGCGAGGAAGCCACTTCTCTCCAGGAAAAACATCAGGAACAGACTGATATTCTGCAAAAGGAATCCCCTTTCCGATTGTATGGGGAATCCGGAAAAAAGCTTGTCCGGAGAAGACAAGGTGAGCGCTACCATCAGTCCTGTGTCATGCCAACAGTAAAGCATCCTGAGACCATTCATGTGTGGGGTTGCTTCTCAGCAGAGGGAGTGGGCTCACTCACAATTTTGCCTAAGAACACAGCCATGAATAAAGAATGGTACCGACACATCCTCCGAGAGCAACTTCTCCCAACCATCCAAGAACAGTTTGGTGACGAACAATGCCTTTTCCAGCATGATGGAGCACCTTGCCATAAGGCAAAAGTGATAACTAAGTGGCTCGGGAACAAAACATCCACATTTTGGGTCCATGGCCAGGAAACTCCCCAGACCTTAATCCCATTGAGGACTTGTGGTCAATCATTTTACATTTTACATTTTTTAGCAGACGCTCTTATCCAGAGCGACTTACAGTTAGTGAGTGCATACATTTTTCAATCCTCAAGAGGCAGGTGGACAAACAAAAACCCTGCAGTTCTGCAGTTGGGACAGCTTTATGTAGGCTCTATCAGTTTGTGGGCACCGTTTGGCACCGTTATAGTGCAATCAATTTATTGTTTAGTGTTGTGTTGTGGCTTTGCTGGCATGCATCTGGAAGAGAAAAAAAATGCCGGAGTTTGCCCCACCAACATTGACATGCTAAAATCACCACTGGGTGGGTCAAGCATAACATTACAACCCTGTTACCCATAGATAGAAGGTCTAGAATGATTTCAACAATTTACATTTGTTTGGCAAGCTTGCATTCCATTCCCCCTGTCACACAGGGATTTCTGGTCGATTCAAAATGAAATAGTCAACCCTGTTACAACCCCTGTTACTTTATTTGGAACTTAATAGGCAATTACTATAGTATGTATTTCTTACTCCAGATGGGGAAAAATGTTTTTTATTAAGTTGAACATGTGCTCTTTATGGCAGAATGTTAAAATGAGGTGAAATAAAAGTTAAACTCCCCCAAAAGGCACTCAGTTGAAGCTATTTCAATCTAATATTTCTCCTATGGTCTAAAATAGATGTGTATAGATGACTCTCTAATATAACATGTCACACATTGTAGCAAACTGATGGAATGTTAGGTGTCTCCTTGAAAGTCTAACATCTACCATGACTACTGGATGTTTCAATTCTAATACATAACAAAACAATCGACACCGTAACAACAATATTGCTTTTTTAATTAATTATTTTATTCAAGCTTAAAACTTTGCAAACAAAAATGACATCAAACATCACTGGCCTGACTTGAGCAGCTCTGCCCGGGGATTGAGCCAACAACTTAGTTGCTACCGGTCCGGTTCAGGCTACCTGCAGACCTTCTCCCAGACCCCGTCCCAGACCTCCTCCTCAGCACCTCCTAAGACCAGCAGTGGGAACTGAACTAGCAACCGTGGCATTGCTAGGCTCTACTCTCAGGGACCATCTCCTGTCAAGACACTTAATCCTGAAATTGCTCTTCGTCCGAGGGGTGCTGCTCCATCGCTGTCCCTGTGCCTCTCAACTTGTGTCATCATTTATTGGGAGTTATCTTCTAGGTCTATGACAGGAGGGGTCCATGTCAAACCATGTCCATTTGGGGATATTTTCTAGGACAGGTGAGGTGGTGGAAATGATCAGAGTTGCGTTCAACTTGAAGAATAATAATAATAATAATAATAATAATAATGCCATTTAGCAGACGCTTTTATCCAAAGCGACTTACAGTCATGCGTGCATATTTTTTTTTGTGTATGGGTGGTCCCGGGGATCGAACCCACTACCTTGGCGTTACAAGCGCCGTGCTCTACCAGCTGAGCTACAGAGGACCACGTAAAGATGAGAATTTCTGGTCTGGGGAGGAGAGTTGCTGACCTTAGACAGTTTGTTGCCTTGATTAAGAGGATACTTGCTGGCTTGAGGAGCTTAAAAAGGCATGAAGAACTGAAGAGGAGGAGGAATTATTGGGCGACACTGTGGCTTTGTTGAGTTCCAGCTCTCAGCAGACAGCAGGTTAGGAATGCTGTAAGAAATCACAGAGACAGGTAAGTATCTATATACATTTGTGTTGCATGTACACTAAACCCTCACATTTGGATAATGTCACTTTTTAAAGTGAAAACATATATATTAACAGTGTAAAACATCAATACATTTGAAAACATTCTTTACCCCATCTTAATTCTCTTCCAGATGCCTGGATTTTTCTTTTTCTTACAGTTTGGCTCTGCTGTCTCAGCCTCTTCTTGAGCCTCTATCTGCTGTCTCTCTGCCCCCCTGCGTCTCTGCCCCCCCCCTGCTGGTTCTCTGCCCCCCCCTGCTGGTTCTCTGCCCCCCCCTGCTGGTTCTCTGGCCCCCCCCTGCTGGCTCTCTGCCCCCCTGCTGGTTCTCTGGCCCCCCCTGCTGGTTCTCTGCCCCCCCTGCTGGTTCTCTGCCCATGCCTGTTGCCTCCTTGGCCTCTCCTGCTGGCCTTCTCCAGATCCAACGGGCTCTTGGCTTAAGCTCTTGGTTGGACAGCGGGTGATGTACTGGGTGCTGCACTTCTTGATTAGAGCATCAGCCTCCAGATTCATCTGCTCCAGCCATTTCTCCTGCTTTTCATTTAGGGACTGTTCCTTCATCCTCTCCCTCTCCTCTTTACGTTTTTGTTGTTTTCTAAGCAGGGACTGGGCTCTCCACTGCTTATGATAATCCTCCAGCTTCTTCCTTATCTCCTCATCCTTCAGGAGCTCCTTCCTCTTCTCCCTCTCTCTCTCGGCCCGGGTGATGTGGGTTGTTTTCACTATGTGTCCAGGGATGACTGGGAGGGGAGAAGAAGCAGAGTTCACATTCAACTTAGGGGATCAGGTATCAACTTATATGCAATGGACACAGGGAATTAAGAACAGAACCCCCAATTGGATCTCAATGATTCTATACTCATTTCAATTGAGCAAGGCATGGTATTTGTCAATAAAGTGCAATAATTCCCGTCCTGAATTGACCTGACCCTAAGTTTAACATGAGTCCCAAATGGCACCTATTCCTTATATAGTGCCAGGGCCGGCCCTAGGCATATACGATCGCTTAGGACCCCATGGCCACTAGACCCCCCTCAAAACAAGTCATTTACATATTTTTTGTGTATTTTTTTAGGAACTATTTCGGGGTCTCAACTAACTCTTGAGAGTTAGAATAGTAAATGACACCAGGTACAATTTCTAAACTTGGTTGTTAAATCAGCAGTATTTTTCTTGTATGTCAGTCAGTCACTCAATTAGCCATGTTAGCTAACATATTTTAGATTGGTAATTTAGTCTAGCCAGCTAACTTGTAGTAATCATGATCGAATTACGGACCAGGCACGAAGGGCACGTGCCCAGGGGCCTTGACCTGCAGTGAGCCCCCATTGATTTTGTTAGTCACTCTCATTCAGATATCATCTTAACATGGCATTAGTCATGGCAAAATGTGTAGAATTGCAGGAAATTAGCTTCAAAACTGAAAACATTTATCTCCATCCCATGGCAAAATGTGCAGAACTACCAGTAATTAGCTTTAAAACTGCAAGATTTTCTTTCAACCCCATGGCAAAATGTGTAGAATTTAAGGAAATTAGTGTAACCAACTACACATATCCCTCCAGAAGAAAGGCACACGGACAACCACACTTCAGGTTCACTCGGTTTTTAACTGCAGTAAAAGATATCAAACAGTGATGACAGGCATTGACAGGACGGTCACAGCCACACGTTCACTGGTTATTGAGCTACAGTGGTCCTCTGTAGCTCAATTGGTAGAGGCATGCCGCTTGTAACGCCAGGGTAGTGGGTTCGATCCCTGGGACCACCCATACCTAAAAATGTCTGCACGCAGGACTGTAAGTCGCATTGGATAAAGCGTCTGCTAAATGTCATATTTAGGTAGGACACAAGTTATCTTTTAGATAGGAGCAACAGTAGTGATACATACCCTCAATGTGAAGTAATATTCATCCATAAATACAGAGCACAAGTACAACCCTTTTATAAAAACATTTTAAGGTAGTAAGAAAATAAACATTAAGTCACCTTCTAGCAAATCACCTGCTAGCAATAGCTAGCGTGTGACGTTGAAGTACAGTGACCAACGGTGCTAGTTAGCTCATCATTAACATGGCTAGCTTAGCCAGCAAAAACTTGGTTAAACTTGCTGAAATAGGTCGTCAATACATTAACGGCAAAATAAATATATACATAGCCACATTTACTATTGACTTTAGGATATATGAACCAGTTTTCCAAAAACACTTATGTTATACAGTTTTAAACCGTTTTTTATATACAGAGGAAAGAGACACGAACCTGCTCTCAGAATATTTCTCTCAGACTGAGGAGCAGGCAGACCAACTTCCCACATAGGGGGAGAAGCATTCAAAACCCACTAGTTGTTCTTTCAAAAGAAAATAGTACAAAAAATGGTAAGTCCGAAGACCTCTCGTATTACCAACCTTACTACAATGGCAGCAAATATGTTTATGAATTCAGTAACACAAAATTAAAGGGAACTTTATTTACATCACCCCTTTTCCTGAAGTGAATGGTTTCACCCACTACTCTACCGCGAACTGCTGTGTTCTTTGACTTCAACTTTGAGCGCGAAGTTGATGGAAACTGTACATTTGACTTTGTTACATAAGGATACGGCTAAAGGCTTTAAAAACTGGTCTTCTAGGGCGTTGGGTATAGAGAATAAACGGGCCAGATTTCCGGCCGTTGTAGAATAGATTCAGGGCATTATGTACAGACAATGATATCGAAGGATTTGAGTACAGTGCACGTAAACCTAAGCTAACTTGTGCTTGCTAAGGGGCAATGGTAATTAGCCAACGACAACAGCCATTCGGTTGCAGCTAGCTGGTTGCAATGATCCGGTGTTAGGGTCCAGTGTTTCCGGCAGAAAATCCAATATGCTCTGGGTCGATAGCAGGCTGTGCAGACTGGCCGACAAATTTTCCAGGCAAGAGCTAGAGCTGGCTGGTGGGTAGTGCAGGCCACGGACAATGGTGAGGAACGCTAACGGTGGCTAATAGCAAGTAGCTAGCTAGCTGGCTACCACAGCCATTCGGTTGCAGCTAAACTAGTTTCAGCTCAAGGTTCTTGATAAAAGTTATAAAGAAATAATAGAATCCTTTCCACATTGGGTGAGGCGGGTTGCAGGAAAGTATATTTTAGTTAAAGAATGAAAAGTAAAATTGAGAAATATATACAAAACAGACAACAAAAAAAGGCTATTTACACAAGGACACGACAGAAAACACGACCGCACTGCTACGCCATTTTGGATTTTTGCAAACAAAAATGACATTATCAAACATCACTGGCCTGACTTGAGCAGCTCTGACCGGGGATTGAGCCAGCAACTTAGTTGCTACCGGTCCGGTTCAGTCTACCTGCAGACCTCCTCCCAGACCTCCTCCTCAGCACCTCCCCTTAACACCTCCTAAGACCAGCAGTGGGAACTGAACTAGCAACCGTGGGGCTGCTAGGCTCTACTCTCAGGGACCATCTCCTGTCATTGTCCCAAGACACTTAATCCTGAAATGGCTCTTCGTCCGAGGGGTGCTGCTCCATCGCTGTCCCTGTGCCTCTCAACTTGTGTCATCATTTATTGGGAGTTATCATCTAGGTCTAGGACAGGAGGGGTCCATGTCAAACCATGTCCATTTGGGGATATTTTCTAGGACAGGTGAGGTGGTGGAAATGATCAGAGTTGTGTTCAGCTTGAAGAATAAAAATGATAAACTCTGATCTGTGGAGCCACTGGACTGAGCGGAAGACTTCTGTTTAAACCATGTCCATTTGGGGATATTTTTCTAGGACAGGTGATGTGGTGAGGAGAGATGAATTAAACTTGGACCACGTAAAGATGAGAATCTCTGGTCTGGGGAGGAGAGTTGCTGACCTTAGACAGTTTGTTGCCTTGATTAAGAGGATACTTGCTGGCTTGAGGAGCTTAAAAGAGGCCTGAAGACTTGAAGAGGAGGAGGAATTATTGGGCGACACTTGTACGTGGCTTTGTTGAGTTGCAGCTCTCAGCAGACAGCAGGTTAGGAATGCTGTAAGAAATCACAGAGACAGGTAAGTATCTACATACATGTGTGTTGCATGTACACTAAACACTCACATTTGGATAATGTCACTTTTTAAAGTGGCAAAATATATATTAACAGTGTAAAACATCAATACATTTGGAAACATTCTTTACCCCATCTTAATTCTCTTCCAGATGCCTGGATTTTTCTTTTCTTGCACTTTGGCTCTGCTGTCTCAGCCTCTTCTTGAGCCTCTAACTGCTGTCTGCCCCCATCTGCTGGCTCTCCCCCCCCCTGCTGGCTCTTTGCCCCCCTGCTGGTTCTCTGGCCCCCCCTGCTGGTTCTCTGCCCATGCCTGCTGCCTCCTTGGCCCTCTCCTGCTGGCCATCTCCAGATCCAACGGGCTCTTGGCTTACCTGTTGGCCCACAGCTAGCTGTTGGTTGGACAGCGGGTGATGTACTGGGTGCTGCACTTCTTGATTAGAGCATCAGCCTCCAGATTCATCTGCTCCAGCCATTTCTCCTGCTTTTCTTTAGGGACTGTTCCTTCATCCTCTCCCTCTCCTCTTTACGTTTTGTTGTTTTCTAAGCAGGGACTGGGCTCTCCACTGCTTATTATAATCCTCCAGCTTCTTCCTTATCTCCTCATCCTTCAGGAGCTCCTTCCTCTTCTCCTCTCTCTCTCTCGGCCCGGGTGATGTGGGTTGTTTTCACTATGTGTCCAGGGATGACTGGGAGGGGAGAAGAAGCAGAGTTCACATTCAACTTAGGGGATCAGGTATCAACTTATATGCAATGGACACAGGGAATTAAGAACAGAACCCCCAATTGGATCTCAATGATTCTATACTCATTTCAATTGAGCAAGGCATGGTATTTGTCAATAAAGTGCAATAATTCCCATCCTGAATTGACCTGACCCTAAGTTTAACATGAGTCCCAAATGGCACCTATTCCTTATATAGTGCCAGGGCCGGCCCTAGGCATATACGATCGCTTAGGGCCCCATGGCCACTAGACCCCCCCCCCCCGTCAAAACAAGTCATTTACATATTTTTTTGTGTATTTTTTAGGAACTATTTCGGGGTCTCAACTAACTCTTGAGAGTTAGAATAGTAAATGACACCAGGTACAATTTCTAAACTTGGTTGTTAAATCAGCAGTATTTTTCTTGTATGTCAGTCAGTCACTCAATTAGCCATGTTAGCTAACATATTTTAGATTGGTAATTTAGTCTAGCCAGCTAACTTGTAGTAATCATGATCGAATTACGGACCAGGCACGAAGGGCACGTGCCCAGGGGCCTTGACCTGCAGTGAGCCCCCATTGATTTTGTTAGTCACTCTCATTCAGATATCATCTTAACATGGCATTAGTCATGGCAAAATGTGTAGAATTGCAGGAAATTAGCTTCAAAACTGAAAACATTTATCTCCATCCCATGGCAAAATGTGCAGAACTACCAGTAATTAGCTTTAAAACTGCAAGATTTTCTTTCAACCCCATGGCAAAATGTGTAGAATTTAAGGAAATTAGTGTAACCAACTACACATATCCCTCCAGAAGAAAGGCACACGGACAACCACACTTCAGGTTCACTCGGTTTTTAACTGCAGTAAAAGATATCAAACAGTGATGACAGGCATTGACAGGACGGTCACAGCCACACGTTCACTGGTTATTGAGCTACAGTGGTCCTCTGTAGCTCAATTGGTAGAGCATGCCGCTTGTAACGCCAGGGTAGTGGGTTCGATCCCTGGGACCACCCATACCTAAAAATGTCTGCACGCAGGACTGTAAGTCGCATTGGATAAAAGCGTCTGCTAAATGTCATATTTAGGTAGGACACAAGTTATCTTTTAGATAGGAGCAACAGTAGTGATACATACCCTCAATGTGAAGTAATATTCATCCATAAATACAGAGCACAAGTACAACCCTTTTATAAAAACATTTTAAGGTAGTAAGAAAATAAACATAAGTCACCTTCTAGCAAATCACCTGCTAGCAATAGCTAGCGTGTGACGTTGAAGTACAGTGACCAACGGTGCTAGTTAGCTCATCATTAACATGGCTAGCTTAGCCAGCAAAAACTTGGTTAAACTTGCTGAAATAGGTCGTCAATACATTAACGGCAAAATAAATATATACATAGCCACATTTACTATTGACTTTAGGATATATGAACCAGTTTTCCAAAAACACTTATGTTATACAGTTTTAAACCGTTTTTTATATACAGAGGAAAGAGACACGAACCTGCTCTCAGAATATTTCTCTCAGACTGAGGAGCAGGCAGACCAACTTCCCACATAGGGGAGAAGCATTCAAAACCCACTAGTTGTTCTTTCAAAAGAAAATAGTACAAAAAATGGTAAGTCCGAAGACCTCTCGTATTACCAACCTTACTACAATGGCAGCAAATATGTTTATGAATTCAGTAACACAAAATTAAAGGGAACTTTATTTACATCACCCCTTTTCCTGAAGTGAATGGTTTCACCCACTACTCTACCGCGAACTGCTGCGTTCGTTGACTTCAACTTTGAGCGCGAAGTTGATGGAAACTGTACATTTTGACTTTGTTACATAAGGATACGGCTAAAGGCTTTAAAAACTGGTCTTCTAGGGCGTTGGGTATAGAGAATACACGGGCCAGATTTCCGGCCGTTGTAGAATAGATTCAGGGCATTATGTACAGACAATGATATCGAAGGATTTGAGTACAGTGCACGTAAACCTAAGCTAACTTGTGCTTGCTAAGGGGCAATGGTAATTAGCCAACGACAACAGCCATTCGGTTGCAGCTAGCTGGTTGCAATGATCCGGTGTTAGGGTCCAGTGTTTCCGGCAGAAAATCCAATATGCTCTGGGTCGATAGCAGGCTGTGCAGACTGGCCGACAAATTTTCCAGGCAAGAGCTAGAGCTGGCTGGTGGGTAGTGCAGGCCACGGACAATGGTGAGGAACGCTAACGGTGGCTAATAGCAAGTAGCTAGCTAGCTGGCTACCACAGCCATTCGGTTGCAGCTAAACTAGTTTCAGCTCAAGGTTCTTGATAAAAGTTATAAAGAAATAATAGAATCCTTTCCACATTGGGTGAGGCGGGTTGCAGGAAAGTATATTATAGTTAAAGAATGAAAAGTAAAATTGAGAAATATATACAAAACAGACAACAACAAAAAAAGGCTATTTACACAAGGACACTACAGAAAACAAGACCGCACTGCTACGCCATTTTGGATTTTTTGCAAACAAAAATGACATCATCAAACATCACTGGCCTGACTTGAGCAGCTCTGCCCGGGGATTGAGCCATCAACTTAGTTGCTATTGGTCCGGTTAAGGCTACCTGCAGACCTTCTCCCAGACCTCCTCCTCAGCACCTCCCCTTAACACCTCCTAAGACCAGCAGTGGGAACTGAACTAGCAACCGTGGGGCTGCTAGGCTCTACTCTCAGGGACCATCTCCTGTCATTGTGCCCTAGAGCAAGACACTTAATCCTGAAATGGCTCTTCGTCCGAGGGGTGCTGCTCCATCGCTGTCCCTGTGCCTCTACACTTGTGTCATAATTTATTGGGAGTTATCTTCTAGGTCTAGGACAGGAGGGGTCCATGTCAAACCATGTCCATTTGGGGATATTTTCTAGGACAGGTGAGGTGGTGGAAATGATCAGAGTTGTGTTCAGCTTAAATAAAGGTGAGAAACTCTGATCTGTGGAGACACTGGACTGAGGGGAGGACTTCTGTTTAAACCATGTCCATTTGGGGATATTTTCTAGGACAGGTGATGTGGTGAGCAGAGATTAATTAAACTTGGATACAGATGAGAATCTCTGGTCTGGGGAGGAGAGTTGCTGACCTTAGACGGTTTGTTGCCTTGATTAAGAGGATACTTGCTGGCTTGAGGAGCTTAAAAAGGCCTGATGACTTGAAGAGGAGGAGGAATTATTGGGCAACACTTGTGTTTATTACCAATGTAACCCCAGTGGCACTGTGGCTTCGTTGAGTTCCAGCTCTCAGCAGACAGCAGGTTAGGAATGCTGTAAGAAATCACAGAGACGGGTAAGTATCTACATACATGTGTGTTGCATGTACACTAAACACTCACATTTGGATAATGTCACTTTTTATAGTGGCAACACATATATTAACAGTGTAAAACATCAATACACATTCTTTACCCCATCTTAATTCTCTTCCAGATGCCTGGATTTGTCTTTTTCTTGGAGTCTGGCTCTGCTGTCTCAGCCTCTTCTTGAGCCTCTATCTGCTGTCTCTCTGCCACCCCTGCTGGCTCTCTGCCCCCCCGCTGCTGGCTCTCTGCCCCCCCTGCTGGCTCTCTGCCCCCTGCTGGCTCTCTGACCCCCCTGCTGGTTCTCTGGCCCCCCTGCTGGTTCTCTGCCCCCCTGCTGGTTCTCTGCCCCCCCTGCTGGTTCTCTGCCCCCCCTGCTGGTTCTCTGCCCATGCCTGCGGCCTCCTTGGCCTCTCCTGCTGGTTCTCTGCCCATGCCTGCGGCCTCCTTGGCCCCCCCTGCTGGTTCTCTGCCCATGCCTGCGGCCTCCTTGGCCCCTCCTGCTGGCCATCTCCAGATCCAACGGGCTCTTGGCTTACCTGTTGGCGCGTGGCCAACCACGGCAACTCCTGACCGTGGTTGTAGTCATGGCTGTGTTGTGTGGTTGGACAGCGGGTGATGTACTGGGTGCTGCACTTCTTGATTAGAGCATCAGCCTCCAGATTCATCTGCTCCAGCCATTTCTCCTGCTTTTCATTTAGGGACTGTTCCTTCATCCTCTCCCTCTCCTCTTTACGTTTGTTGTTTTCTAAGCAGGGACTGGGCTCTCCACTGCTTATGATAATCCTCCAGCTTCTTCCTTATCTCCTCATCCTTCAGGAGCTCCTTCCTCTTCTCCCTCTCTCTCTCTCGGCCCGGGTGATGTGGGTTGATTTCACTATGTGTCCAGGGATGACTGGGAGGGGAGAAGAAGCAGAGTTCACATTCAACTTAGGGGATCAGGTATCAACTTATATGCAATGGACACAGGGAATTAAGAACAGAACCCCCAATTGGATCTCAATGATTCTATACTCATTTCAATTGAGCAAGGCATGGTATTTGTCAATAAAGTGCAATAATTCCCGTCCTGAATTGACCTGACCCTAAGTTTAACATGAGTCCCAAACGGCATCTATTCCTTATATAGTCCCAGGGCTGGCCCTGGGCATATACGATCGCTTAGGGCCCCATGGCCACTAACTCTTTCGGGGTCTCAACTACTCATCTATAAATCACTGCTAGGCAAATCCCCTCCTTTTCTTAGCTCATTGGTCACCATAGCAACACCCACCCGTAGTATGCACTCCAGCAGGTATATCTCACTGGTCATCCCCAAAGCCAACACCTCCTTTGGCCGCCATTCCTTCAGGTTCTCTGCTGCTAATGACTGGAACGAACTGCAAAAATCTCTGAAGCTGGAGACTCTTATCTCCCTCACTAACTTTAGGCATCAGTTGTCAGAGCAGCTTACCGATCACTGCACCTGTACACAGCCATTCTGAAATTAGCCCACCCAACTACCTCATCCCCATATTGTTATTTATTTTGCTCATTTGCACCCCAGTATCTCTATTTGCACATCATCTCTTGCACATCATTCCAGTGTTAATACTAAATTGTAATTATTTTGCACTATGGCCTATTTATTGCCTTATCTCCATAACTTGCTACATTTGCACACACTGTATATATCTTTTCTGTTGTATTTTTGACTTTATGTTTTGTTTACCCCATATGTAACTCTGTGATGTTGTTTTTATCACACTGCTTTGCTTTATCTTGGCCAGGTCACAGTTGTAAATGAGAACTTGTTCTCAACTGGCTTACCTAGTTAAATAAAGGTTTAATAAATACAATAAAAATATATCAGGAGTTATCCTGAGCCTATTTTGCAATGAGAATCAATGTGTTTACACAGCAGAAGTATTTTCTTTTTCGAATATGCCACTTTGAGAG
The DNA here is from genome assembly GCF_020615455.1 of Coregonus clupeaformis. Classification (NCBI taxonomy): domain Eukaryota; kingdom Metazoa; phylum Chordata; class Actinopteri; order Salmoniformes; family Salmonidae; genus Coregonus; species Coregonus clupeaformis. Next base: position 9,997,187 of record NC_059207.1, on the reverse strand, counting down.
AAATTGTCATAGTTTTCTGGCCAGAAATATGTCAGGTTTTATGTGTTGTTGGAGGTGCGTCTTGGTCATTATAGCTCAGAAAATGCTGCCCTTGTGACGGCGCTTAATCCTACTTAATGAGTTTAGACCAAAAACACCACTTAATTTATTATGAGATTTTAGGATGATTAGCGGAGTGGTCGCTGCAACCTGGACTCAGGGGTAGACATTACATAGTAAATGTAAATCTGAGACCAACCAATTAGTATAATATGTTACATTTCATATGGTATGGATTAATTTGTGGATGGCCATCATCTATTTAGTATGATATGTTATCAATAAAAATGTGTACAAAATGTTACGAATTTGTAAACGTATGATATGTTACTAATTCCAATTTGTTGTGGCTAATGTTAGCTATGTGGATGGTGGCTAACGCTAACATTAGCTAGGTGGTTAAAGTTAGCTAGGCAGGGGTTAGGGGTTAAGGTTAGGGTTAGGAGTTAGGTTAAAGGGTTAGCTAACATGCTAATTAGTTGCAAAGTAGCTAAAAGTAGTAAGTAGTTGCTAATTAGCTAAAGTTGTCCTTGATGAGATTTGACATGCAACCTTTGGCTTCCTAGATGTTTGTTATACGCCTGACCAACCACCCTACTTTTATTTTTGTTGCTTTAAGCAGTGGCGACCCGTCATTCAGGGCAGGAGGAGGATTTTTCTCTGGCATTAATTATTTTCACATATCAGTTTAGCAAACAATGTAAAAAAATATATTGTTGAGTTAATAAAGCAGCATATGAACTTGATATCTTTCTTGAGTAAGGCAGCTCTAAAATGCAGGTATTTCAGCCTAGCTCAGAGCTTTCTGTGGTGGTGGGGCAGCCAATGGAAAATATGGAGCGTAGGGGTTGGAAATGTTCTCTAGTTGCACCGTGATTGGCTACTACTCATGGGGACACTACGTCACCGCAAAATCTATGGGGAGAGCTCGGAAATTCAAGACCCTTGGGTGCTGCTATAAAGTTACATTAGAAGTGCCCATACAAGAAGGCTCAAGGTCATTGGCCACAGATAAAATGACGTCAAATAATGTTATATCTACCGTAGCTTTGATTGGACTGACCATGTCAACATCATGCTGTGTTCATTTGAAGAGGAATTTGGAGCGGCAGTCCTTGTGAGCAAATTTTGTCATCAAACTTTGTCATCAAAGTCTGGCATTCTCTGGATTTAGGGTGCTTTCAAGACAACTGGGAACTCAGAAAAAAATAGGTTAAATCAGCCCGTCAGTGATCTTCAGGTCGGAGCTCTAGAAAGAGGCCTGAGTTCCCGACTTGGAATTCTGAGTTGGATGACCGTTCAAAGCGTATTTTCCCCGTCGGAGCTGACAAAATTTGCCCACAAGGAAATTCCAAGTTAACACAGGTGAGAGTGTTGACGAGGACAAGACTGGAGATCATTCTGTCATACTGATTGAGTTATAATAACAGACTGGAAGCTTTAAAAGGATGGTGGTGCTTGAAATCATTGTTCTTCCTCTGTTAACCATGGTAACCTGCAAGGAAACACGTGCCGTCATCATAGCTTTGCAGAAAACAGTAAAGCATCCTGAGACCATTCATGTGTGGGGTTGCTTCTCAGCCAAGGGAGTGGGCTCACTCACAATTTTGCCTAAGAACACAGCCATGAATAAAGAATGGTACCGACACATCCTTCGAGAGCAACTTCTCCGAACCATCCAAGAACAGTTTGGTGACGAACAATGCCTTTTCCAGCATGATGGAGCACCTTGCCATAAGGCAAAAGTGATAACTAAGTGGCTCGGGAAACAAAACATCCACATTTTGGGTCCATGGCCAGGAAACTCCCCAGACCTTAATCCCATTGAGAACTTGTGGTCAATAATTTTACATTTTACATTTTTTAGCAGACGCTCTTATCCAGAGCGACTTACAGTTAGTGAGTGCATACATTTTTTAATCCTCAAGAGGCGGGTGGACAAACAAAAACCCAGCAGTTCTGCAGTTGGGACAGCTTTATGTAGGCTCTATCAGTTTGTGGGCACCGTTTGTCACCGTTATAGTGCAATCAATGTATTGTTTAGTGTTGTGTTGTGGCTTTGCTGGCATGCATCTGGAAGAAAAAAAATGCCGGAGTTTGCCCCACCAACATTGACATGCTAAAATCACCACTGGGTGGGTCAAGCATAACATTACAACCCTGTTACCCATAGATAGAAGGTCTAGAATGATTTCAACTATTTACATTTGTTTGGCAAGCTTGCATTCCATTCCCCCTGTCACACAGGGATTTCTGGTCGATTCAAAATGAAATAGTCAACCCTGTTACAGTCAACCCTGTTACTTTATTTGGCACTTAATAGGCAATTACTATAGTATGTATTTCTTACTCCAGATGGGGAAAACATGTTTTTTATTAAGTTGAACATGTGCTCTTTATGGCAGAATGTTAAAATGAGGTGAAATAAAAGTTAAACTCCCCAAAAGGCACTCAGTTGAAGCAATTTCAATCTGATATTTCTCCTATGGTCTAAAATAGATGTGTATAGATGACTCTAATATAACATGTCACACATTGTAGCAAACTGATGGAATGTTAGGTGTCTCATTGAAAGTCTAACATCTACCATGACTACTGGATGTTTCAATTCTAATACATAACAAAACAATCGACACCGTAACAACAATATTGCTTTTTTAATTCATTATTTTATTCAAGCTTAAAAATGTGTCATCATTTATTGGGAGTTATCTTCTAGGTCTAGGACAGGAGGGGTCCATGTCAAACCATGTCCATTTGGGGATATTTTCTAGGACAGGTGGGGTGGTGGAAATGATCAGAGTTGCGTTCAACTTGAATAAAGATGAGAAACTCTGGTCTGTGGAGCCACTGGACTGAGGGGAAGACTTCTGTTTAAACCATGTCCATTTGGGGATATTTTCTAGGACAGGTGAGGTGGTGGAAATGATCAGAGTTGCGTTCAACTTGAATAAAGATGAGAAACTCTGGTCTGTGGAGCCACTGGACAGAGGGGAAGACTTCTATTTAAACCATGTCCATTTGGGGATATTTTCTAGGACAGGTAAGGTGGTGAGGAGAGATGAATTCAACGGATAAAGATGAGAATCTGTGGTCTGGGGAGGAGAGTTGATGACCTTAACAACAATATTGCTTTTTTAATTAGCTTAAAACTTTGTCATAATTTATTGGGAGTTATCTTCTAGGTCTAGGACAGGAGGGGTCCATATAATGACCGATTGGCATTCGTTATCCACCTGGGAGGGCCCCTGTCGGCCGGCCTCTGGCCAGTGTTCGGACGGACGGTTCCTCCCGCCCCATGTGGATTCGCCTCTATCGGTGGAGCCCCTTTCGGAGACGGTTTACCCCCGCATCCTCGATACGCTCCAGCCGAGCACCGTCCGAGCGAAACCAAGTCGACCCGTCTGACCCAGTGGCCCTACGTTGGTGCTCCGGTTCGGGGAGTGGCACATCCAGGCAGCGATGCCAGGAGTGAGGTCCACCCTGCTACGCACCGGCGCCAGAGACACGTGTTTCTCACACCCTGTTGTTGGCTCGGTTGTGCTGTTCCTACTAAACCCTCCAGCTAGAAAAAGACCTCTTGAGCGGCGCCCTGGCACTCGTGGCTCCGGCCGCGGGCAGTTCTGGGCCTCCCGCTGGGTGTGCGGCGGATTGCAACCGGGCCTCCTCCCCTGACGGGGTCGGACCGTGCCCGGGCTGTCTTCCGCTTAGCGCGCCCAGGTACAACCTCTACGTTGCGAGGGGCTACCTGGTTGATCCTGCCAGTAGCATATGCTTGTCTCAAAGATTAAGCCATGCAAGTCTAAGTACACACAGGCTAAACCCAGAATAACCAGTGTTGTGAGAATAAAGGAATTTACGGAAAGTCGATGGCTAGGCGGCCGAATCCTAACCACTCGAGTGCCAAGGAATGAATTCGAAACATTTCTCACTCCAGAGTGTCCAGACTGGGTTATCAACCATGGACCCATCCGTGCTACCCCAAGGGCATGGATGTGAACTGCAAAGCTTGGAGGAGCGAAGCGAGAGAAAAGAGAGAATAAAGCGAAAAGCGAAGAAGGCAAAATGGCGGTTTCGGGGCTCCGAACCGCTGGGAGATGAGTACCACAGGGGTGCTCCCTACCCAATAAAAACATCTATTCGACACGTGGCCTTCCACAATAAACCTCAGGCCGCGGACCCAGATCCCCCCGATCCCGCGGACGCGAGGGGGGACGTGGGCTCGCTGGCGCCTCAGTGTGTCGGCAAATTAAGGGCACCTGCTCTAGCATCGTGGGATGGGGGCAGCAGTGTCGTGACGCCACCACAGCCAGTTTATGGAGCTTTTGAGAGAGAAAAATCTGCCTCCCCAATGGACGGATCAGTGGAGCCATCATCCCGAAGTACCCTGCTGATCTCACTCCCTGTCTTAGAATTGAGCTGCGAGCAATGTGGAACACGACTTGGAACTGTCGGGGAAGCTGCTAAGCATTATGCGGTGAAGCATTCGGGCCTTTCAGTTGTGTATATGTGTCGGGCGTGTGGTAAGTCCAGCGGCAACAGTCACTCCATTTCCTGCCATGTCCCTAAGTGTAAAGGACCGGTAGAGACCCGTTTGGAGGCTGGCTATGACTGGGTCTGTGGTCAATGTGCAAGAAGGTTTACAACTGCTGCGGGGCTGACCCAACACAAACGACACAAACACGTTGCTCTTTATTGCCAAGAAAAAGAGGGGGAGAAGGCAGCAATCCAAAAGGGGAAAAAGGATGGAGGTGAAGGATGGAAGGCCTGGGAGGAAGGTGAGTTGACTCGATTGAGCAACGAGTTGGCTGGGGATAAGCATATTAACAGGCTGATTGCAGTGAGCCTGGGGAATGGCAAAACTCCAGAACAGGTGAGGCAGAAAAGACGCAGACTGAGGCGTGGAAGGCTGCCGAGTGACATACTCCAGGAAGCAGCTGGTGAGTGTAATATCATCAGGTTGCTGTCCAAGCCGGCTGCACCATCAACACCCCAGAGCGGGATACGTGAGATCCTCCGGAATGAGCTACTGAGTGGTGATACCAATGATGGTGTAGAAATTGGAGAAGTCACCTTATCCCTAAGGGGGGTGGAGCAAGATCCAGCCTTGCTCAATTCGTCCGCCCTGGAACTGCAGCAGCTGCTGGGAGGGAGATCGGGTTCCCAGGGTCTACTGAACCAATCAGTGAAGCGCAAGGTCACATTGCCAAGTGAATTGAGAGAAAATTGCCAAGCAGTCGGAATATCACAGAGTACAAGTGCTGTATGATATGAATAGATCCAGATTGGCAAAGGATATTCTAGATGGTAATGGGGATGTAGTGGCTGCTTTACCAACACTGGAGGTTGCCTTGGCATTCAAAAGTCAGTGGGAGGTGACTGAAACGTTCCATGGCCTTGGTCAGTTTCATTCGGAGGGGAAAGCGGACAATGGGGTCTTCGGGTCGCTCATCTCAGCGGCTGAAGTAAGTGAAAACCTTGGGGCTATCAAAACTGGAACAGCAGCTGGGCCAGACGGGATCACTAAGACGGCATTACAAAAATGGGATCCGACTGGTGCGAAACTTGGTCGTACTTTTTCTGTATGGTTGACATCGGATGCCCTGCCTTTCAAGAGGTGCAGGACCACTTTGATACCCAAAACCGCTGACCCGGCTTTGCGCACCCAGGCGTCTGGGTGGAGGCCACTTACCATCGGGTCATTGGTATTGAGGCTATACTCTCGCATCCTTACAAACAGGCTGGCGCGGGCGTGTCCCATCAACCCACGCCAGAGAGGATTTACTTCCTCACCTGGATGTTCGGAAAACTTGATGATCTTGGGAGGATTGTTGAAGGAAAGTAGGGCGAGTGGCGAGATGTTGGCCGTGGTGATGGTGGACTTTGCACGTGCATTTGACTCCATTAGTCATCTGCATATCTTGGAGGTGCTGAAGCAGAGAGGACTGGATGAACACATCGTCAGAATCATAGGTGACTCGTACACCAACGTTACGACAATGATTATGGTCGATGGGGATCAGTCCCCTCCCATCGACGTGAGGATAGGGGTCAAGCAGGGCGATCCCATGTCGCCGCTGCTGTTCAATCTAGCCCTTGATCCAATGATTGACACTCTTGAACGTATCGGCTCGGGGTACAGGCTGGATGATCGTCAGATCACAACCCTGGCTTTTGCTGATGATCTTGTCTTGGTGAGCGGTTCATGGGAGGGCATGGCGAAAAACATCCTGATTCTGGAAAAATTTTGCCAACTGACGGGGCTGAGGGTCCAGCCCAAGAAGTGTCACGGTTTCCTCACTCAGAAAATTCGGGGAGTGTTCTCGGTAAACTCTTGTAGGCCCTGGATAATGGGTGGTGTTGAGCTACACATGGTCGGGCCAGCAGAGTCGGTCCAATACCTTGGGTCGGGCCAGCAGAGTCGGTCCAATACCTTGGGTCGGGCCAGCAGAGTCGGTCCAATACCTTGGGTCGGGCCAGCAGAGTCGGTCCAATACCTTGGGTCGGGCCAGCAGAGTCGGTCCAATACCTTGGGTTGAGAGTGGGTCCGTGGCAAGGCATTATAGAACCGGAACCTGTCGAGCGACTTTGTGACTGGATTAGCTCAATTGGGCGGTCTCCGCTAAAGCCTTCACAGAAGGTGAGGATGTTGAATGTCTATGTGGTCCCGAGGATGGTTTATCAGGCGGACAACGGCGGGTCAGGGCCAAAAATCCTCAATGTACTTGATGGGATGATCAGGAAGGCGTTGAAGGTATGGTTTCACCTTCCACAGTCTACTTGTGACGGGTTACTTTACTCTAGATGCCAGGACGGCGGGCTGGGTATCGTAAAGTTAGCTTGTCAAATCCCATCTATCCAAGCCAGAAGGGTCTACCGATTATGGCATTCGGAGGATGCCATCACTCGGATAGTTACCCGCAGGACAGTGAAATCAAAGGAGTACCTCGGGATGTGGCTGAGAGCTGGTGGGGACAAGGCAAGTTTGCCTCCCCTAGAAACATTGGATGAGGGTGCTGTCCGGAGTACAGACCCCGCCAGCTTGGTGACGCCAACAATGAAAAACCCAGTCAAGCCGAACTGGAGGCAAGGAGAGTTTCAGAGATGGCAGAACCTGGCAGTGCAGGGAGTGGGAGTGCAGGCATTCGCAGGAGACAGAAACAGCAATCACTGGTTGAAAGATCCAGCCAAGGTTGGATTTAAACAAAGATACTATATTGCAGGTCTCCAGCTGAGAGCCAATGTATACCCAACGCGAGAGGCACTTGCCAGGGGGAGGAAAGACATTCCATCGGTCTGCCACCACTGTCTATCTGGTAATGAGTCTTGCTCACATATTCTCGGGCAGTGTCCTGCAGTGAAGGATAGTCTCATCTCGCGACATCACAAGCTGTGTGACCTGTTAGCAAGTGAAGCCGAAAGCGCCGGATGGATCGTCACCAGAGAAATGTGTTGCAGCACCCGTGCCGGGGCGTTGCGACAACCAGACCTGGTGTTCGTGAAAAATGGTACTGCTTTGGTGGTGGATGTTACTGTGCGGTAAGAAATGGCCTCAAACACCTTAGAGGTCGTGGCTGCTGAGAAAGTCGCTAGGTACACCCCGATTGCTCGATACATCATGGCTGCCCTGAAGGTGAGGAAGGTAAAAGTGTTTGGTTTTCCACTGGGAGCCCGAGGGAAGTGGCCAATCAGAAATGAAAGGTTGCTAATGAACTTGGGGGTGAATCGTTTACGGAGGAAACGATTGGCCAAGCTATTCAGCAGGAGGGCTCTCCTGTACTCCCTGGATGTCCTTAGGGACTTCTATAGAATCGATGGGAAGATGGTGAGCTCGGATGAGGATAGCGATGATGATCATCCTTAGGCTCAGTAGGCGACTATTGAGGAGTGCCTGCTGGTATAGAGGTACTTTCACCGCTCTTTCCAAACGCTGCCCTGACCTTGGTTAGGAGAATTCCCAGAACCCCCACCATTGAACGAAACCCCTGGCTTCGGCGAGGAGATCCAATTAGACCTATGGTCTAATGGGGCATTATGATGGTAGAGGCGCCTCTAAGTTACTCTTGGAAGTAGCACCATCGGCGAGCCATTCTGCTTTGAACGAAGCCCTGACTTCGGTTAGGAGAAAAGGACCATGGTTAATTATAAATAGTTAAAGAAGGTTCGGTTCGGTTTCCATGAAGGTTCGGTTCGGTTTCCATGAAGGTTCGGTTCGGTTTCTTATAAATAAAAAGGGACAGGTGGGGTGGTGGAAATGATCAGAGTTGCGTTCAACATGAATAAAGATGAGAAACTCTGGTCTGTGGAGCCACTGGACAGAGGGGAAGACTTCTGTTTAAACCATGTCCATTTGGGGATATTTTCTAGGACAGGTAAGGTGGTGAGGAGAGATGAATTCAACGGATAAAGATGATAATCTGTGGTCTGGGGAGGAGAGTTGATGACCTTAGACGGTTTGTTGCCTTGATTAAGAGGATACTTGCTGGCTTGAGGAGCTTAAAAAGGCATGAAGAATTGAAGAGGAGGAGGAATTATTGGGCGACACTTGTATGTATTACCAGCGTAACCCCAGTGGCACTGTGGCTTTGTTGAGTTGCAGCTCTCAGCAGACAGCAGGTTAGGAATGCTGTAAGAAATCACAGAGACAGGTAAGTATCTACATACATGTGTGTTGCATGTACACTAAACACTCACATTTGGATAATGTCACTTTTTAAAGTGGCAAATATATATATTAACAGTGTAAAACATCAATACATTTGGAAACATTATTTACCCCATCTTAATTCTCTTCCAGATGCCTGGAGTTTTCTTTTTCTTGCACTTTGGCTCTGTTGTCTCAGCCTCTTCTTGAGCCTTTAACTGCTGGCTCATTGACCCCATCTGCTGGCTCTCTGCCCCCCCCTGCTGGCTCTTTGCCCCCCCCTGCTGGTTCTCTGGCCCCCCCCTGCTGGTTCTCTGCCCATGCCTGTTGCCTCCTTGGCCTCTCCTGCTGGCCTTCTCCAGATCCAATGGGCTCTTGGCTTAAGCTCTTGGTTGGACAGCGGGTGATGTACTGGGTGCTGCACTTCTTGACTTGAGCATCAGCCTCCAGATTCATCTGCTCCAGCCATTTCTCCTGCTTTTCATTTAGGGACTGTTCCTTCATCCTCTCCCTCTCCTCTTTACGTTTTTGTTGTTTTCTAAGCAGGGACTGGGCTCTCCACTGCTTATTATAATCCTCCAGCTTCTTCCTTATCTCCTCATCCTTCAGGAGCTCCTTCCTCTTCTCCCTCTCTCTCTCGGCCCGGGTGATGTGGGTTGTTTTCACTATGTGTCCAGGGATGACTGGGAGGGGAGAAGAAGCAGAGTTCACATTCAACTTAGGGGATCAGGTATCAACTTATATGCAATGGACACAGGGAATTAAGAACAGAACCCCCAATTGGATCTCAATGATTCTATACTCATTTCAATTGAGCAAGGCATGGTATTTGTCAATAAAGTGCAATAATTCCCGTCCTGAATTGACCTGACCCTAAGTTTAACATGAGTCCCAAATGGCACCTATTCCTTATATAGTGCCAGGGCCGGCCCTAGGCATATACGATCGCTTAGGGCCCCATGGCCACTAGCCCCCCCCGTCAAAACAAGTCATTTACATATTTGTTTGTGTCTTTTTTAGGAACTATTTCGGGGTCTCAACTAACTAGAATAGTAAATGACACCAGGTACAATTTCTAAACTTGGTTGTTAAATCAGCAGTATTTTTCTTGTATGTCAGTCAGTCACTCAATTAGCCATGTTAGCTAACATATTTTAGATTGGTAAGTTAGTCTAGCCAGCTAACTTGTAGTAATCATGATCGAATTACGGACCAGGCACGAAGGGCACGTGCCCAGGGGCCTTGACCTGCAGTGAGCCCCCATTGATTTTGTTAATCACTCTCATTCAGATATCATCTTAACATGGCATTAGTCATGGCAAAATGTGTAGAATTGCAGGAAATTAGCTTCAAAACCGAAAACATCTATCTCCATCCCATGGCAAAATGTGCAGAACTACCAGTAATTAGCTTTAAAACTGCAACATTTTCTTTCAACCCCATGGCAAAATGTGTAGAATTTAAGGAAATTAGCTTTCAAACTGCAAATTATTCTCTCCACCCCATGGCAAAATGTGTAAAATTGCATGAAATGTTTTCTATAATTGTAAAATCTTCTAATTGTAAAATCGTTGATGATCTTATGGCCCTCCTCCTTCTCTCTCTGATATGTTCTCTCTATCTTTCTGAGGTTCCTCTTCTCCCACTTCTTATTCACCCAGCCCACAGCTCTCCTTCGGATACTTTTATCGGCTGGGACAAGATCCTCCTTGTCATCTTCATTCTCCTCCTCCTCTTCAGGGTTCTTCTCCTCCTCTCTCTCCTCCTCTCTCTCCTCCTCTCTCTGCCTCTCCTCTCTTAGTCTGAACCTTTCTTTCTGTCTAGCAATTTCAATCTCTCGTTTTTTATCCTGCTCCTCTTGTCGTCTTGCCCTCTCCTGTTTTCTTTCCATCTCCAGCAGTCTTTCCTCCTTCTCCCTCCTGATTTGTTGTCCTCTATCCATTTGTTCTCGTTCCCCCTTCAACACTTCTAACCTCCTCTGTTTACGCCTGTTGAAGACTTCCCGTGCTTTTTCTTTAACATTAACTACTACATGCTTCTTCATGCTTACTTCCTTTCTTCTCTCTTCTTCTCTTTGTCTTTCCTCCTCCTCTGCTTCCTTAATCACTTTCTGCTTTTCTTCCCTCTCTCTCTCCAGTTCATTCTGTCCCTCAATCTTTTCTTCCTCCATCTCTTTGTGTTGCTGATCTTTTAATTCCATCTCTCTCTGATTCTGAGTCTCTTTCTCCATTTGTTTTTGTCTCTCCTCTTGTTGTTGTCGTCTGTCTATCTCTTCTCTCTCTCTCTGTCTCTTGTTCTCCCTCTCCCTTTCTTCCTCTTCCATCTCTATTGGCTGTTTACATCTTTCTTCTTCATGCTTTCTTTCAATCTCTCTCTGTCTCTCTTCTTCTTCTATTTTTTTCTGTCTCTTCTCCATTCTCTTTCTTTCAATCTCTCTCTGTCTCTCTTCTTCTTCTTCTATTTTTTTCTGTCTCTTCTCCATACTCTTCCTTTCTATCTCCTTGCATCTTTTGTTCTCCCTCTCTCTTTCTTCCTCTTCCATCTCTATTTGCTGTTTACATCTTTCTTCTTCATGCTTTCTTTCAATCTCTCTCTGTCTCTCTTCTTCTTCTATTTTTTTCTGTCTCTTCTCCATTCTCTTTCTTTCAATCTCTCTCTGTCTCTCTTCTTCTTCTTCTATTTTTTTCTGTCTATTCTCCATACTCTTCCTTTCTATCTCCTTGCATCTTTTGTTCTCCCTCTCCCTTTCTTCCTCTTCCATCTCTATTTGCTGTTTAAATCTTTCTTCTTCATGCTTTCTTTCAATCTCTCTCTGTCTCTCTTCTTCTTCTATTTTTTCTGTCTCTTCTCCATTCTCTTTCTTTCAATCTCTCTCTGTCTCTCTTCTTCTTCTTCTATTTTTTTCTGTCTCTTCTCCATACTCTTCCTTTCTATCTCCTTGCATCTTTTGTTCTCCCTCTCTCTTTCTTGCTCTTCCATCTCTATTTGCTGTTTACATCTTTCTTCTTCATGCTTTCTTTCAATATCTCTCTGTCTCTCTTCTTCTTCTATTTTTTTCTGTCTCTTCTCCATTCTCTTTCTTTCAATCTCCTTGCATCTCTTGTTCTCCCTCTCTCTTTCTTCCTCTTCCATCTCTATTTGCTGTTTACATCTTTCTTCTTCATGCTTTCTTTCAATCTCTCTCTGTCTCTCTTCTTCTTCTATTTTTTTAAACTCTTTTACCTTTTTGTTAACCTGTTTGACTTCCTCATTCTCTGCAATACGCATGTCTCTTTTTCTTTCAAATGCTATTTCCTGTTCAATCTCTTTCAATCTCTCAATCTCTCGTTCTAACGCTTTTATTGTTTCCTCTGCCTGTTTCACTTTCTCCTTCATTTCTTGTCTCTCCAATTCTGCTTTTCTCTCCCTTTCCCTCTGTCTTTCACTCTGTCTTTCCGTCTCAATAGGTTTGTTGTTCCAGGCCAGTCTTGGTCGCTGATCCTCCATGACTTTCTGCCATAGCCTCAATATCGCTATCTCTTGCTTCATTTTTAAAAGGTTCAATTAGTGCTCATTTATGACCAAGACATACTTTCAAAGGATTTGCAGTGAATGATACATAGAAATACAACCTAGAGCTAGGTAATTGAATCAAACACTGGACAACATCGATAGCAGGGTCATTTTGACCAATTAATCTGGTCAATTCATTGTCAATGAATGTATTGACATGGTTTGAAAAAATCATGAGACATTTTATGGAATCAATTATGTCCAAAATCTGTACAAATACAAACACACAACTAGTTTTCCCATTCAGTTAGCGGTTTGAGAAATACCCGTTACAATTTGTGTGATGTTACAACAATGTTGCCTTTGATGTTTATGCTTGTAGAAATTACTCCTACAAATGATGTTTCACTGATGTAATTATTTACAACCTGCACACATACAGTTATCATCATCAACAACAACAACAACAGTAATGATATTAATAAGGAAGTGGATATTCGACAGGCAGAAGAAAGGCATAGGGGTTGAGATAAATGAAGGTTAGGTTAGGTTCAGGACCTAGGGTTGGGTTAAGGTTAAGGTTAGGGTAATGGTTAGGTTCAGGACCTAGGGTTGGGTTAAGGTTAAGGTTAGGGTAATGGTTAGGTTCAGGACCTAGGGTTGGGTTAAGGTTAAGGTTAGGGTTAGGGTAATGGTTAGGTTCAGGACCTAGGGTTGGGTTAAGGTTAAGGTTAGGGTAATGGTTAGGTTCAGGACCTAGGGTTGGGTTAAGGTTAGGTATAGTTTCAGTGAGGTTAAGGTAAGGTAAGGGTTAAGGTGAGAGAAAGGCATAAAAGTTAACATTGGGTTAGCATACCGCTATCCACCGCCATTCATTTTCAGCCGGGTAAATATACACTGCCTTTTAATAATAACAATGTCATATCTTACCTGGGCCAGTTGTAGTTGCGTTATCAGCAGATCCACCAGTTGTTTGAGTCTGTTGATCTCCTCCATTTGTCTCTGGCTCTCTGCCTCCCTCTGTCTCTCTGCCTCCCCCTGTCTCTGCCTCCCTCTGTCTCTCTGCCTCCCTCTCTCTCTCTGCCTCCCTCTGTCTCTCTGCCTCCCTCTGTCTCTCTGCCTCCCTCTGTCTCTGTCTCTCTGCCTCCCTCTGTCTCTCTGCCTCCCTCTGTCTCTCTGCTTCCCTCGGTCTCTGTATCTCTGCCTCCCTCTGTCTCTGTCTCTCTGCCTCCCTCTGTATCTCTGCCTCCCTCAGTCTCTCTGCCTCCCTCAGTCTCAGGATCTCAGCCTTCCACTCTTTCATTACACCCCTTTCTACTCTTCTTCTGCTCCTTTCATCCTTTAAAAGGGCTCTGAGATTGTCTGTCTCACACTGTAATTTTTCAATCATCTCGTCCTTCTCCATTCCACCAGATGGCCTCTTAAAAGACTGAGATTGCCATTCAATCAGTAATAATATGAACCTTTTTCAATCCAATGTAAAGAGTATTGTTGCATCAATCTGTTTGACATTGAACTGTGATATCCCATTGGGCACAGATGTCGGTTTAACATCTAGTTTTGATTTACATTTGGTTGAGTTGTCAACTAAGTGAAGTAGGCTAGCGGATGGTTAATGTATTGTAAACTTTGCTAAATATTTGACTCACCTCAAATAACTCTTGTCAAATCGCAGTTTTAGTGTGGAACTGAGTAATATCTTTGACAGGAAGAAACTTTACCTGGCCTGGAGCTGTATTGTTGCGTCATTTGAAACACTTGAGCATCATAATGGTTATCCGCGCCTGCTTGATTGACAGCTAGGGGTTCTCCTGCGCATGTGTCCAAAAGTCGATATTGTTTAGCTACTCATAATTGATAAAGACATTATGAACTATTTTCACTTTACTTGTATGTCGTCTATTTTTGCCTAAGGTTATCTGGTAGCCTATGTTCTGTGATTTCTCTTTGTATGGACCTAACGTTCAATGAAATACAAAACAGCAACCACAACGTACAAACATTTCCCACACAAATACATATGTGGGTGTGTAGTGAGTACACAAAATAATAACATAACAGCCATAACAGTACAAACAAACATACAATCTCTAGTGCACCTGTCCAGTGCGAACTGTTCCGTGCGTCACCATCACTAACTGCTGGACTACACCTGGAATAGCAGCGATGGGACAGGACTGGAACTACCAGTTGGATATCACGAAATTGGGGAGAAAAAGCGGTAAAAGTACCACAAAATAAAGTGTTTTTATATATATATACATTTATATATTAAAATATTAATGTTCCCTGGGGCACCAGATTCCATTTGATCAGTTTTCAATTGGCCACCGTTACCTCAAGACCCGCCTATTCCAATTAATTATAAACTCTTATTGGTTTGTCCCTGTGACAGTCATTCGTAACCTCCTGATGGTTGCCTGTTGATTGTCGTGCGCCATCGTTGCATATCGTGAGCTGGAGGAGCGTTCGTCCAACTCCTCATCGAAGTGAATGGCAGCGGCGCATCATCCATCCGCTGAAAGGATAGTTTGCGACGCGACAAGCGTTTGGGGAGTACATTCATTGAAACGGAACGACTGTTTTTAAATTCTAGGGGGACTCTTGCTCCATGGTAAAATCTCAGCAGCGATGTCTCTGCTGTGCGTCAGAGGTTGGTTCTATTCCTCTTCCCTGTTCTTATTATACCGTACATATCTGTCACATTAATGACATGGCACTCAGGAAAGTCTGTCTGGAGGCTATTGGGTAGCTGCGCATAGACCGTTGAGTTGGCACGTTCCAGTCCAAGCATGACCTGGAATGTGAGAAGGGAGCTATTCTATAACACATGTAGATGACATTTTGCCTTTATGTGTAGATTTTGGTTTTATATTTCACATTTGATTGATGATTAGGCCTATGACTTTTGATTCCACTTTGGCTACCTTCCACCATATTGTCCTCTCTTGCAATATCTTACACTTTATGATGCGCTTGTGCAGATCTTCTCTCTAAGCAATAGTCATGATAGTTTGAATGAGTTGAGTAAACTCCACTGTTGTTCTCAGTCTGTACTGTACTGTCCCTGGAGACACTCCACATAGTTGACCTAGATTGAGCCCACTTTGTGCCACTGGTCAACTAACTAATGCATTTATTGTTTAATAAAAAAGTAAAATAAAACAAAAACAACAAAAAAGTGTTGAGAAAAAAGACCAGCAGTAAAATAAAATAACAGTAGGGAGGCTATATAGGGGGTACCGTTGCAGAGTCAATGTGCGGGGGCACCGGCTAGTTGAGGTAATATGTACATGTGGGTAGAGTTAAAGTGACTATTCATGAATAATTAACAGAGTAGCAGCAGTGTAAAAAGATGAGGTGGGGGTGGGGGGGCAGTGCAAATAGTCCAGGTAGCCATGATTAGCTGTTCAGGAGTCTTATGGCTTGGTGGTAGAAGCTGTTGAGAAGTCTTTTGGACCTAGACTTGGCACTCCGGTACCGCTTGCCGTGCGGTAGCAGAGAGAACAGTCTATAACTAGGGTGGCTGGAGTCTTTGACAATTTTGAGGGCCTTCCTCTGACACCGCCTGGAATAGAGGTCCTGGAGGCATGAAGCTTGGCCCCAGTTATGTACTGGGCCGTATGCATTACCCTCTGTAGTGCCTTGCGGTCGGAGGCCGAGCAGTTGCCATACCAGGCGGTGATGCAACCAGTCAGGACGCTCTCGATGGTGCAGATGTAGAACTTTTTGAGGATCTGATGACCCATGCCTAATCTTTTCAGTCTCCTGGGGGGGAATAGGCTTTGTCGTGCCCTCTTCACGACTGTTTTGATGTGTTTGACCATGATAGTTTGTTGGTGATGTTGACACCGAGAAACTTGAAGCTCTCAACCTGTTCCACTACAGACCCGTCGATGAGAATGGTGGTGTGCTCAGTCCTCTTTTTTTTCCTGTAGTCCACAATCATCTCCTTTGTCTTGGTCACGTTGAGGGAGAGGTTGTTATCCTGGCACCACACGGCCAGGTCTCTGACCTCCTCCCTATAGGCTGTCTCATCATTGTCAGTGATCAGGCCTACCACTGTTGTGTCGTCGGCAAACTTAATGATGGTGTTGGAGTCGCGCCTGGCCATGCAGTCATGGGTGAACAGGGGAGTACAGGAGGGGGACTGAGCACGCACCCCTGAGGGGCCCCCGTGTTGAGGATCAGCGTGGCAGATGTGTTGTTACCTACCCTTACCACCTGGGGGGCGGCCCGTCAGGAATTCCAGGATCCAGTTGCAGAGGGAGGTGTTTAGTCCCAGGATCCTTAGCTTAGTGATGAGCTTTGAGGGCACTATGGTGTTGAACGCTGAGCTGTAGTCAATGAATAGCATTCTCACGTAGGTGTTCCTCTTGTCCAGGTGGGAAAGGGCAGTGTGGAGTGCAATAGAGATTGCATCATCTGTGGATCTGTTGGGGCGGTATGCAAATTAGAGTGGGTCTAGGGTTTCTGGGATAATGGTGTTGATGTGAGCCATGGCTACAGATGTCAGTGCTACGGGTCGGTAGTCATTTAGGCAGGTTATCTTAGTGTCCTTGGGCACAGGGACTATGGTGGTCTGCTATAAACACATTTGATTAACTCTCTAGTCTACTAATTAGTCAGACATTATTAGTTTAACTGAGGGTGTGACATTTTAGTCATATCTTACTCACACATTTCTTTATCAACAATGCTGTCTGAAGAATCCCGGAACATGTTCCAGTCTGTGCTAGCAAAACAGTCCTGTAGCTTAGCATCTGCGTCATCTGACCACTTTTTTATTAGCCGAGTCACTGGTGCTTCCTGCTTTAGTTTTTGCTTATAAGCAGGAATCAGGAGGATAGAGTTCTGGTCAGATTTGCCAAATGGAGGGCGAGGGAGAGCTTTGTATGCTTCTCTGTGTGTTTGGGATGCAGCGTAACAATCATGTTGTTCCATTCACACGTGTGCAACTTATTGTCACCCCATGACATGTATGTATTTGTGAGCCTCCAGCCTATAGGTTCTCCCTGTGTCCAGTAAACCTCCTCTCATCATGGGTGTGATTCAGCCTGTAGGTTCTCCCTGTGTGTCTAGTAAACCTCCTCTCATCATGGATGTGATTCAGCCTGTAGTTTCTCCCTGTGTGTCCAGTAAACCTCCTCTCATTATGGATGTTATCCAGCCTATAGGTTCTCCCTGTGTCCAGTAAACCTTCTCTCATCATGGATGTGATTCAGCCTGAAGCTGGAGGGGCCAGCAGCAACCAGCCAGACCACTCTATTACCAGTTGGGGAAGGATAGCATCTCTAGTTACAGTAGGGCATTTCCATGTAAAAGGACCCATGAGCACCAACGTGACGTTCATATGAGCATGTGAAAATGGGTGTCAAATGAAAGCTAAGAGTCTATATTTTTGGGAAATTAACACATAGATACATTTTTCAACCAGTGAAGGCTTTGATTTCTGGATAGACAGATGGAAAAGGGATCTTCGAAAACATCTACCAGAAAAAGTCTTAAAAGGTACAATATCAGAAATGCATAAAAACAGAATAATGTTTACATAAAGACCCCTGCCTACCAATATCAACAGTTATATTTGGTTTTGGAGAAAGCCTTAACCTTCTGTAAGTTTAAGAAATATTGCCTTGTGCCTTGTAATTACGTTACCAAACACCCACATAACTTTAAGGTATTTTAATTTCCTCTGTGAGGAGGGAGGATAATGAAAGTCCACAGAAGTAACAAGTCAGCTAACAATTCGTTATAGTGATTTTTCTGATATCATTTTGTTTGTGAATTATTAAGTGATTAAAACTCGTAATTCCGTTACCAAGTTGGTAGTGGAGTTACAAAAAATCTTGAACCAAATGACTGCGACTGAATTGCCTACAAAGGGAAATCATAATAGTCAGGAACCACAGTTGGGTCTCCGGGGACTGTCCTCCCTTCAACTGGCATACTGTTCAGCTCAAAACTGGTTTCTTTCTCTTGTCTTTTAGTCAAACCAAGAGTGTTAAAACAGTCTGAGACTGGACAATCTCTCTCTCACTCACTCACTCACGCACTCACTCACTCACTCACTCACTCACTCCAGTTAATGTCACCTCTCCCAGCTCTTACAGACACCTACCCATGAGTCCCCTCTTTCCATTTACTGTAACCAGCATCCTCACCTACTGAGCACCGACCGACACCGGATGACCATGGACATTGAAAAGTAGTTGAAATTTGGTCAGTCCAACCTGGTCTTGATGTTAACGCCCACAGACAGACCGGACTGGACCAAATCTAACAGCCTGTAGAGTACAGAGAGTAGAGCACAGTAAAGGACAGTACACTACAGTATAGAAAAGTAGAGTATAGTACAGTAGAGTATATTGTACTGAACTATACTCTACTGTACTAAACGCTACTGTACTCTTCTGTACTGCACTGTAGTGAACTCTACTCTGCTCTGCTCAGCTGTATTGTACTCATAGAAAATGATAGAGGCCTCTAGTGGCCAAAAGGCCTTATTAGCATGGGCAGCGCCATTGAGGGCTGTTACCATTTGAATGTAGTCAAATGAGTGGGACTTCCAACTTCATTGGCTGATCCCTCCTGGTCACCCTTTAGAGTCATGTCCAACCAGGTCATCAGGAGGGATCAGCCAATCGTGAAGAAGAAAATAGACTACTTCAAAATGGAGATAGGCAGCACCATTGAGGCTATGCTGTCACAGACGCTATAATGACACAGATACGAAGGTGAGTCCTCTATCTATCTCTATGATTGTACTGCACTATGCTCTACTCTACTGCACTGTGCTGTACTCTACTGTGCTCTACTGTGCTCTACTGTACTCTACTGTGCTCTACTGCGCTGCACTGTGATAATAATAATAATAATAATAATGTCCAAACTTGTGAAACATGAGGTGAATGCCATTCATATCCATATTTATGCATTTCTGTGTAGTACATATCAAGGACCCATGATGTAATTCCTCTTACCGTAATTCCGTTACCGGGTGTAAATCCACTTCACTTACTGTAGTTCAATAAACAAAATAGATTTTTTCGAACTCAAGGTGCCATGTCATCGCTGAGACCCCATTATTTCTGCAGACATCTTTGAATCTTAATTCTGAGAAGATATGTAAACGTGGTCACATTAAAAACGGAGGGAGATTTTACAATAATTCCATTACCAAAGTTAGCATCTGCACAGTTCTATCACTAAATTAGTTTTTGCACATTTTTCAGAGGAAATGGTTAAAAGTAGTCCTTGTGCATAGAGTTGTATGGTTTGTTAATCTTGGAAACCAATGGTTATTATTTGGCATACGTTTTAAAGTGAAATAACTGAGTCAAAGTGTAAATCTGTTACTGTGGAATTGCCCAGTACAAGTCCGCTTCTTGAAAAGTTACCACGCAAAAATAATGTTTCAGAAGGGCACCAGCTGCCAATATTAAGTGGCTGTAACAGGTCAGTAATCCAAAGAAGTGGTCAAAAGCCACCCACAGACCCCCCCCCACACCCCACACCAATCCCACCCTAAACAACCATTATATATAGTATCAGTTCTCTATGTCTGACAAGTAGTATGGAGCTTTGGCTCTAAGTATTGTTTCTTCATCCTATGTAATGTATTCTCAGTTAATTTGGTGATGTTTTCTTCCCTGTTCAGATAAATAAGTCGTTGAAGATACTGGGTTTGTCCCGTCCTACATCCTGATATTACCAGGTTCTGACCACTAGAGGGTGTTGTTCCCCCCCGCCATTGTTAATGGAATAATTCACCCAAATCACAGAAGTACATATTGGTTTTCTTACCCATAAGCAGTTTATGGACCAGGTATGACAGCAACCCATGTTTTGGTTTGGTTTACCTAGCCACTGTTTAAAAGGTTAGCATTTGAAGACCACCTTTGTATGACGTATGAGTATAAAAGATGGACTCTGAAATTGTGATGGCAGAATTCTCAATGAATAAATATCTCTGACTATGCAGACCGGGACTCTGGCCGTTACTTAAATCCCAAAAGACTTACAACCTTTTGGGAGACGCACAGAGACACTGAAATAGTTTGTTAAATAATTCACGTAACAGCTTGGTCCTTCTGAGCCGGACTCCAATACCCTGTTTCTGTCATTCCAGGTAACTCTGAAAACCGTCAGGAATTATCAAGATTACATTGTGAGGATAGATTCCTCCGTAGAGTAGGAGATAATTCTGGGGGACTAGTCAACCTGTTGGTGGGTCCGTAACGATTCACGGTAAAAGGCCATTACCAAAAGAAACTACCCGGTGTTGAAATAGAAGGAACTATTAAAAGTACACCTATGGGATGTAACCTGTAAGAGATTATAGAACAGTCAACAAATAATCCTGGTTAAACAAATACAAAAACTACACCAGAAGGAATTAAAATAGCATGTGTGAGAAATAGAATATTAGTAAAGTCAAAAGTCACAAACAACTGTAGATTTTGCTGTAACTCTATCCGTTCTGGAGCCTTATAAACTCTGCGTTACCGATGGTGTTAACCAATAATCATGTAAGGTTGTATACGTGTGAGACCTAATGTTTGCTCAAAAGTCACATGAATAATTCCAGGTGGTTGTATAGAGGAGGGAGAACCCATTACTGTTGAATGAGACTTTCAGGAATTATCAAGATTACATTGTGGGGATAAATCCCTCTGTAAAGTATGAGATAATTCTGGGGGACTAGTCAAGATTCAAGGTGTTGTTGTGTGAAGCTGTTTTGAATTACTTGTTAAATTGACTTGTTATATGTGGCTAAGGGATTTTTAACAGTACCAACCATGGGGGGCAAATCCTCACAATATAATATAATATATAATATAATATAATATAATATTATAATATAATATAATATAATAATATGCCATTTAGCAGACGCTTTTATCCAAAGTGACTTACAGGCATGCGTGCATAATTATTTTTTTTTGTGTACAAGAGGTCCCAGAATTTACTGGGGACGAGAAATACTTGATGTAATTAAAATGGAATCCAGGGATAGAAGAAATCTCCATTATGTAACCAGGTGGAGGGAGAGGTATGGTTTTGAGGGACGTCTGGACGCAGTTAAACTCGAATCCATGCTTAAACAGATACATAAGGTGTGTAAAGGAGAAAGAAGCAGTGAGAGAGATGAGAGAGTAGGAGGGGGCCAGTACCCAACTGATAGCCTTACCTAATCTATTGGCAGGGAATGAAGGGGCCCCAGCAACCTTAGATGTATACAGTAATAATAATAATATGCCATTTAGCAGACAGGCCATGAACACAGAGGACGTGGCCAGAGCGGTAGAAGGAATGACCCACCCCAAAACAGGAATAGTAAGGTTTGGGCTGCCGTTAGAGGGCAGTGGGTTTCAGGGGATGCCCAGAGGACACTTTTGCCATGGGCCGATCACAGAGAGTATGTTGGGAAAATAACTGAATTGTGGAATAGCCTCAGAGAGACATGCAATCCATCATGAGCAGAATAACAGACAGGACAGAGCCAAGAAAGAAGAGGAAGATGCAGAGTAACTAATTGCCACTCTGGGAGAGATGGCGGGTAGAACTAGAAACCTAGGAGAGAGAGGAGATAAGGCAGGAAAGAGTGAAGGCCACGGGGGGAGAATAGGGGCTTTAACTGTAACAAGGGAGGGCACTTCGCCAAAGAATGTGAGGCCCCGTGTAAATACTGTGGCAAGATGGGCCATAACTTTTCCCGCTGCAAACATAAAGGAGAGGGCAAGAAGGGAAACCGGGGAGAGAAAAGAGAGAAAAGAGAGAGAGAGAAGTCCATCCCCCAGCTTTGAGCGTGAGGAAGAGGAAGATAAGGCGTGACTAGTCCTTGAGGGAGAAATAGTAGACTCTAGTGAGGGGAAGACTAAGGAACCATTTGATCCAAATTGTGAGGTGTTTGAATTGGCTACTATTGACTTAGCACTTCAACAGGAACAGAAACCTTATTTTACATTGACAGTAATGGGTAAGAAAATTAAATTCCTTTGTGATACGGGAGCCTGCAGGACAGCAATCTGTGCAACAGACAAGCCAGATGGAGTCAGGTTTGATGGGGAGAAAATCATAGTGTGATCTGCCTCTGGTCATCAATTTATTGAAAGGTTATCAGCTCCAATAACCCTAAAACATGACCAATCAGGAGGAGAGGCAACCATACCCATCCTGATATCTAAGCTGTGTCCGGTAAATTTACTAGGACGTGATGTAATGACTAAATTGAATGTGGCCGTCATTTCCACTGAGAGGGGAATGAAAGTACACATAGTCAGAGACAATATGGTGGTCTGTGGGGAAGGGGAGCCATGTTATTGGTATAGGCTAGATTTGTTAAGGGAGGTAATAACTGATATTCCCCGAACCTTGATGGAACTTGCTGATGATGTAGTACCAGGCCCCACTAAAATGTCCCCCGATGACCTACACTGTACTCTCTGGTATAACCAACACCCAGGTCCAGATGCAATATATGAGGAAGCATTATTTAAAACCACAGAAAGGACTATAGCCTTGAAATGGTTTCACTATGACAACACCCACGCAGCAGTGGAGGTGGAACTAGGGCCCCAAAGTTCAGGGAAAGATGGAGCCCACATGTGTCCCTAGCAAAGGAGCCAGCAGAGGACTGGAAAGACATGGGCCAGTGGGTATCCAAGGGTAAGAGGATCACTGATTGGGTCAATATTGTGAGTGGAGATCAACACAGCCCATCCACAGATAGGTATCGTCGGAAATTGAATTGGAGAGCCAATTCAGTTCCCGGAGTACATTTAGATGAGAATAGCAGATACTGAGGAGAGGAATACCTGTTGACAGAACAACAGGAGTCAGACTTAATATAAATAATAATAATAATATGCCATTTAGCAGACGCTTTTATCCAAAGCGACTTACAGTCATGCGTGCATACATTTTTTTTTTTTTTTTTTGTGTATGGGTGGTCCCGGGGATCGAACCCACTACCTTAGCGTTACAAGCGCCGTGCTCTACCAGCTGAGCATTTGTGGTCCCAGGGTCCAGCAGACGTAGGATTAATAAAAGGGGTAATTCCAGTACAGGTGATACCCAAATCTAATCATAGGCCATATCAGAAGCAATACCCTATGAAACCAGAAGCAATAAAAGGTTTGCAGTTTACCAAGAGCAGATTGGGAGGGACCTTGAGGGAGTGCCAATTCTTGAGGCCAGAAACAAAGGGGCAGTGTCCTGGAAATCACAGTCAGTTTTGTTTTTGTTTTTCAGTTCTGCTGGGAGTATATTTGATGATGGGTGAGACATAATTAATATATTGTTCAAAGCCAATTTAGGGTTTCCATTAAGGAACGTCAATCACTACATTGGATATTAATACTATGGAGATAAATTCAATATATACTGGTCAACTACGGCATGTGTTTGGTGTTATTTGTAGCCTACTTAGAAAGGACAGTTACCTATATCTGCTGTATTCTAAACAATGACAGATTGGGAGTTTCATAAGAGGTGGATATCATTTTAGTTGATAACAGAGGTAATTAGATTTGAGAAAGGTTGAATTGCATTGTTTAAGCAAGAATGGCATTAAATTAATGCTTTCTAGTTATGTGTATGCAAATATGTTATTCATTTTTGGTGGTGTGTGGATAGAATTTACTAATGCCAGGATTTAGTAAACAAAGCAGAGAGATGCAGTGAGAGCAGTGGAAGGGATACCCCACCCTAAGACGGGGGTACACCAGTTCAGAAGAGATATGGAAGGGCTGACCGCCAGCTTTTAAGCTGAATACAGGGGTTCTAGAGTGGGCAGAAGAAGGGGCTTATGGAGATAAATTGGCACAACTCTGTGATAATCTGAGAGAATATTGTCACAGACATGCCGACTTCTCCAAAGTCCACGAGTGTAAACAGGGAGACAGTGAGACTATTAGTCAATACCTAGGAGAGAAGAGAGGTTACGGTAGCAAAGACAGACAAGAAGGAAATGGTAATAGTGGAGACAGGAGTGAGTGGAAGTGTTACAATTGTGACAAAACGGGACATTTTGCAAGAGAATGTGAGGAACCGTGTAGTTACTGTGCAAGGAAAGGGCACCAGTTCAGAAACTGTAGGCAGAAGGGGAAGAGAGAAATCAGGAGTCCTCATGACCTGGCTACTTTGGTTTGTTGTTTTTTAATTGGGGTTTTCAAATAAAAAAACAACACACCTAGTATGATGTTTATAAAGCCTTGTTGTTCCAATTTTGGGGGGTTTTCAGCAGGTCAAGGGTGATAGGTCTTGGAGGAGCACGCACAGTTAATTTTAATGGAGTTTTTCGGTTTTGGCTGAGTTTGGGGTATATATGATTTCTTATGAAAATGAATGTCATGAGGACTTAATGAACACTTGGGATAAGTAACATTTATGAAATATTTAGAATAATGGTAATGTTTGGTCATACTATGGGATGGAACAGTTCGTTGAATAATTTCAATTGCCTCTGAACTCTGTTTTAACTTTCTGGTGTTAATTAATAATCCACACTGGTAAATTCTAAAGGCATGAGAGGAGGACTTTAAGATAGTTTATTTTACCAAGTTGAGGGTAATTTATAATACTGTGAATAGTGTGAAGAAGATTATAATTTGGTAATAATATATATGATTTGAACCATAAAATAACAGAAGAGAGAGAGAGCTTTCCCTGAATGAGGGATACCTGTTGCTAGTCAATTGTACTAATCTTGGATTACTTTTACGGGATAGAAGTAAATTGAGGTATTATCAAATGTTGTCATTTAAATTTAATTTTTAGTATGCTTTAATAAACAAGTAGGTATTTGAAACTAAATTAATGAGCTGCAGTAATCAGAGGAAGGCACAATCTAATGCGAAACAGCTATTACCTAGATCATTTATTTAGTAATGAGATCAGGAAGATAGGAGCAATAAAGAAGCAAGGGACAGTCTCAAAAATAAATAAGGGATGGCAATTGGATGATAAATTACCAATATTACCTAAGTGATTGTTTAGGTAGGTGGTAATATTGACACATGGGCAGTGACATGTGTCAAAAGGAGGGATGGATGGTAGAGCAGATTAGACAACACTTTGTTGCATATGGGATTACTAATTATAAAAAAAGATGTGTTATCTGTGCTCAAAATAATCACATGGGCAGACAGAGGGCACCTCAGGGTGAGTATCCTCCGGCTAAGTACCCTTTCCAGCAATTGGAAATGGATTTTATAGAGTTAACACGGAGTGAAGGGAAGAAATTTAGAGTAACCCCAGATAAAGATGGGTTATCCCCCTTTGAGAAAGTGTTTGGAAGACCTTACATAATTCCACAGTTGGCAGTACCAGACAGGCAGACATATAACTAGAGAGCACCCTAGCAGAACACGTGAGAAGGTAGTTTATTAACCACACCTGTATGTCAGAGGTTTTGTGCCCCACAGGTGAACTAAAGGAGAAGGTGACCCACTCTATATAACCTGGAGACTGGGTGTGGATCCAATCCTTAAAGAAGAAAAACTGGAAGCAGCCCCATTGGGAAGGTCCATATCAGGTCCTGTTGGTGACGGGGGGGATATGTCAATCTCCATACACAGTTTAAGGACAGGTGTAGTATTGTGAAAGTAGGGAATTACCAGAAATGGCAGTGCAACCCATATAAGGGTAGGTACTGTCTGAAAGTCCGAATTACACTAAAACAGGTTACAGACCTGACAAGTGAGATATCCTCTTCAACTGGGGCACCCTATAGAGTAAACCTCTCTGAGGGAGGTAGTGAGACCGGGGCTGTGGTGAAGATAGTGCACCCTATAGACCTGAAGGAAGTAGTACAGGTGGAGACTGGGTATAGGGATCCTAACCTGTGGTTGGAATGGATTCAGTATACGGCAAGAACTATGTCTAAAGAGGACTGTTATGCCTGTGGGACAGCCAAACCAAGGTTAACAACTACTCCGTTCCCCTTGACAGGCTTTAACTCTCCGTCAGGTTTATCCTCCATGATTAAATTGTTCAAGCCACCTGGTAATGTGGTGAAGGAGTCTTGTAGTAACTTGCACTATCTGTATCCCCGATAACAAAGTCACCCCGACCTAGGTTGCCTCCATTTGAAGTCTCAGGGGATTCTTATTATTGTTTTTCTAGGACAAATAAGATAGGATACAGGGTAGGGCATCTTAGCTCCTGCTCCCACACAGAGAATGTCACAACTAAAGAGACCATGACTAATCTCTCCTCTTCGTTGCAGCCAGAGGATTTTAGGAACCAAAACCAGGCCCGTGCTGACATCTGGTGGTTGTGTGGTGATAACAGATTGTGAACTCACCTACATACGCAAACAATCAAACGTGTCAGAGACTGGTGAGTTGTCACGTAGAAAGTGGGACCTCCTCCCGGGATCCTTTGATGAAAGGATATATATTGATGGGATAGGAGTACCTCGAGGGGTTCCAGAAGAATTCAAAGCTAGGAATCAGATCGCAGCTGGGTTTGAATCAAGTATTTTCTGGTGGTCAACAATTAATAAAAATGTAGATTGGATAAATTATATTTACTATAACCAGCAAAGATTTATAAACCACACTCGTGATGCAATAAAGGGATTGGCTGAGCAGACAGCGGCAACTAGCTTAATGGCATGGCAGAATAGAATAGCTTTAGATATGCTTTTGGCTGAGCGGGGCAGAGTTTGTGTTCTGTTTGGATCTATGTGCTGTACTTTCATCCCCAACAATACAGCACCGGACGGGTCCGTGACCAAAGCGCTTCAGGGACTCACCACACTGGCGAACGAACTGGCTGAGAACTCTGGTATTGATAGCTCCCTAAACGGTTGGTTTGATAACATATTTGGTAAATGGAAAACTATTGTTGTAACTATTCTGGGTGCAGTTATAGCTTCTATGGGTATACTTGTTCTTTGTGGATGTTGTCTTATTCCCTGTGTCCAAGGGTTGGTGAGCAAGGCGATGGAGAAAAGGGTTTCCCAACAGATGGTGAGATACGGCCCAATCCCGGACTCCGACCTAAGGAATGAAGGATATGACCTACCAGGCTTGGTGGAGGACGACGACGATCCAGATAGTTTGAGACTGGATGTTTTCCTAGAACTATAAATCTCTAGTTTAAAAGTTATTGTAATGATCTTTTGTGTATTAAAGTCTCGTTTTAAGTATGATGTACTAGTTACCATTGCTAAAAAGTAACGTTACACTTTAATCATGGGGTAACCTTGATGAACCTGTATTGAATGAGACAATTGTTAATGTTTTTATATGCAAACCAACTTATATACTTCAATGAGTGTGATTCATTTCTATAACAACATATATTTTGTATGTGCATAATAATTAGTCAAAGGGTGGATTGATAGATTGATTATTAATGACTAATTATTACACCCTGAAACTGTGTATAATGTGTTAGAAATGTGAGAGTGTCGGACCAGTAAAGACTCAGCAATGTGAGTAAGAGTTAGGCCAGACAAAGGACAAGGAGAACTGTCTACAGACAACTGAGAAACCAAGATAAAGAGGCCTCCCAATTTAGGGAGGGGAGAAACTGTTATGAAAACATGGTGCAGAATATTGTGAGAACGGACATAAATGAGGAATGCAGGGAGTAGGCTATGATAAGAAAGTGTGTGTGTGAACTGATGGTCAGGAGAGCAGTTTTAGAGTGGAAAACTACAGCCCGCCTACAGAGGGGAGGGATTTTTTTTGTATGACGTATGAGTATAAAAGATGGACTCTGAGATTGTGATGGCAGAATTCTCAATGAATAAAGATCTCTGACTATGCAGATCGGGACTCTGTCCGTTATTTAAATCCCAAAAGACTTACAACCTTTTGGGAGACGCACAGAGACACTGAAATAGTTTGTTAAATAATTCACGTAACAGGATGTGGCCCAGAAGTTAATTGAGAGCATGCCAGGGCGGATTGTGAGGTCTTGAAAAAGAAGGGTCAACGCTGAAAATATTGACTCTTTGCATAAACTTAATGTAATTGTCAATGAAAGCCTTTGACACTTATGGAATGCTTGTAATTATACTTCAGTATACCATAGTAACATCTGACAAAAATATCTAAAAACACTGAAGCAGCAAACTTTGTGAAGACCAATACTTGTGTCATTCTCCAAACTTTTGACCAGGACTGTAGTAAGCTGCTAGAAGCCCATATTCTACACCCTAATAATTTGGTCCCTTTCCCCCTCATAACTAAGCCTACTGTTCTGACTTGGTGGTGCACATGTAGACTATAGCCTGTTTTAGAGAAATGTATAATCAAATGTTGTAAGAGCTTTCATTGTCTGCTTATATGCCCCCGTTATTTATCCCAGGGTTCTGACTTGGTGTACAGGGAGAATACTGTAAGAACAGCCCATGTACTGAATTCTGTTGCTGTACATTTCAAAAGTGCTGAACAAATAGTTATATTGACTACGTTCCACCCTAGCTCGCTCATTAATGTCTTAATCTAAATTACGGATTGCCTCTTTTCCGCTCGTCGTCCCCTTATGCCATAGTTTGTACATCTCAATTGTCATTAGAAACCACATTTGTTTAAGCAAGTCAGCCATATCAGCTATGTTGTTTTAAAAGGCAGTAAATTAGGTTGAATGAACTGTTTTGCTGCCAGACAAGGCTCCGCTGAAAGCCAGGTGTAGCGGTGGTAAGGATTCACTCCATGGTGCTGAAAAGAAAGCTCTGCAGTTGGGACAGCTTTATGTAGGCTCTATCAGTTTGTGGGCACCGTTTGTCACCGTTATAGTGCAATCAATGTATTGTTTAGTGTTGTGTTGTGGCTTTGCTGGCATGCATCTGGAAGAAAAAAAAATGCCGGAGTTTGCCCCACCAACATTGACATGCTAAAATCACCACTGGGTGGGTCAAGCATAACATTACAACCCTGTTACCCATAGATAGAAGGTCTTGTCACGGTTTCGGCCGAGGCTGCTCCTCCTCCTTGTTCGGGCAGGCTTCGGCGGTCGTCGTCCCCGGAGTACTAGCTGCCACCGTTCGATGTTTTCATGTTTGTTTGGTTTTGTCTGTTTGTACACCTGTCCCTTGTTAGTGTTTGATTTTGTTTCCTATTTAGTTATCGTGTGTTGGGTTGGTGTTATGTGTGATTGTTATGTCAGCTGTTACTGTTGATGGGTTTTCTCTCTCGTGTTGTTTGTGTCGAGAGTCCGCACTGCGTGCGCCTTTTCTTGTTTTACGCACTGTTGTGTGTGTGTGTAATTTGTTCATGCCTCCCGGTTGGGTTGGTTATTCACATGTTTGGAGTTACTATTTTTGGATTACTAAAGTCTGTTGACGAACACCCTTGTTCCTGCGCTTGATTCCCTGCACCACATCCACACTCAGCGTTCTGACAGGTCTAGAATGATTTCAACAATTTACATTTGTTTGGCAAGCTTGCATTCCATTCCCCCTGTCACACAGGGATTTCTGGTCGTTTCAAAATGAAATAGTCAACCCTGTTACAGTCAACCCTGTTACTTTATTTGGCACTTAATAGGCAATTACTATGGTATGTATTTTTTACTCCAGATGGGGAAAAAAATGTTTTTTATTAAGTTGAACATGTGCTCTTTATGGCAGAATGTTAAAATGAGGTGAAATAAAAGTTAAACTCCCCAAAAGGCACTCAGTTGAAGCAATTTCAATCTGATATTTCTCCTATGGTCTAAAATAGATGTGTATAGATGACTCTCTAATATAACATGTCACACATTGTAGCAAACTGATGGAATGTTAGGTGTCTCATTGAAAGTCTAACATCTACCATGACTACTGGATGTTTCAAATCTAATACATAACAAAACAATCGACACCGTAACAACAATATTGCTTTTTTAATTAATTATTTTATTCAAGCTTAAAACTTTGTCATAATTTATTGGGAGTTATCTTCTAGGTCTAGGACAGGTGAGGTGGTGGAAATGATCAGAGTTGCGTTCAACTTGAATAAAGATGAGAAACTCTGGTCTGTGGAGCCACTGGACTGAGGGGAAGACTTCTGTTTAAACCATGTCCATTTGGGGATATTTTCTAGGACAGGTGAGGTGGTGGAAATGATCAGAGTTGCGTTCAACTTGAATAAAGATGAGAAACTCTGGTCTGTGGAGCCACTGGACAGAGGGGAAGACTTCTGTGTAAACCATGTCCATTTGGGGATATTTTCTAGGACAGGTAAGGTGGTGAGGAGAGATGAATTCAACGGATAAAGATGAGAATCTGTGGTCTGGGGAGGAGAGTTGATGACCTTAGATGGTTTGTTGCCTTGATTAAGAGGATACTTGCTGGCTTGGAGCTTAAAAAGGCATGAAGAATTGAAGAGGAGGAGGAATTATTGGGCGACACTTGTATGTATTACCAGCGTAACCCCAGTGGCACTGTGGCTTTGTTGAGTTGCAGCTCTCAGCAGACAGCAGGTTAGGAATGCTGTAAGAAATCACAGAGACAGGTAAGTATCTATATACATGTGTGTTGCATGTACACTAAACACTCACATTTGGATAATGTCACTTTTTAAAGTGGCAACATATATATTAACAGTGTAAAACATCAATACATTTGGAAACATTCTTTACCCCATCTTAATTCTCTTCCAGATGCCTGGAGTTTTCTTTTTCTTGCACTTTGGCTCTGCTGTCTCAGCCTCTTCTTGAGCCTTTAACTGCTGGCTCTCTGACCCCATCTGCTGGCTCTCTGCCCCCCGCTGCTGGCTCTCTGCCCCCCCCTGCTGGTTCTCTGGCCCCCCCTGCTGGTTCTCTGGCCCCCCCTGCTGGTTCTCTGGCCCCCCCTGCTGGTTCTCTGGCCCCCCCTGCTTGCTCTCTGCCCCCCCTGCTGGTTCTCTGCCCCCCCTGCTGGTTCTCTGGCCCCCCCTGCTGGTTCTCTGGCCCCCCCTGCTGGTTCTCTGGCCCCCCCTGCTGGTTCTCTGCCCCCCCCTGCTGGTTCTCTGGCCCCCCCTGCTGGCTCTCTGCCCCCCCTGCTGGTTCTCTGGCCCCCCTGCTGGTTCTCTGGCCCCCCTGCTGGTTCTCTGGCCCCCCTGCTGGTTCTCTGCCCCCCTGCTGGTTCTCTGGCCCCCCTGCTGGTTCTCTGCCCCCCCTGCTGGTTCTCTGGCCCCCCCTGCTGGTTCTCTGGCCCCCCCTGCTGGTTCTCTGGCCCCCCTGCTGGTTCTCTGCCCCCCCCCTGCTGGTTCTCTGGCCCCCCCCTGCTGGTTCTCTGGCCCCCCCTGCTGGTTCTCTGGCCCCCCCTGCTGGCTCTCTGCCCCCCCTGCTGGTTCTCTGCCCCCCCCCCTGCTGGTTCTCTGCCCAATGCCTGTTGCCTCCTTGGCCTCTCCTGCTGGCCTTCTCCAGATCCAATGGGCTCTTGGCTTAAGCTCTTGGTTGGACAGCGGGTGATGTACTGGGTGCTGCACTTCTTGATTAGAGCATCAGCCTCCAGATTCATCTGCTCCAGCCATTTCTCCTGCTTTTCATTTAGGGACTGTTCCTTCATCCTCTCCCTTTCCTCTTTACGTTTTTGTTGTTTTCTAAGCAGGGACTGGGCTCTCCACTGCTTATGATAATCCTCCATCTTCTTCCTTATCTCCTCATCCTTCAGGAGCTCCTTCCTCTTCTCCCTCTCTCTCTCGGCCCGGGTGATGTGGGTTGTTATCACTATGTGTCCAGGGATGACTGGGAGGGGAGAAGAAGCAGAGTTCACATTCAACTTAGGGGATCAGGTATCAACTTATATGCAATGGACACAGGGAATTAAGAACAGAACCCCCAATTGGATCTCAATGATTCTATACTCATTTCAATTGAGCAAGGCATGGTATTTGTCAATAAAGTGCAATAATTCCCGTCCTGAATTGACCTGACCCTAAGTTTAACATGAGTCCCAAATGGCACCTATTCCTTATATAGTGCCAGGGCCGGCCCTTGGCATATACGATCGCTTGGGCCGGCCCTGGTATGCACTCACTAACTGTAAGTCGCTCTGGATAAGAGCGTCTGCTAAATGACTAAAAATGTAAAAAAAATGTTGTGATCCCTTATCCCTACAGTGATTACCTATATGGTGATCCCTTATCCCTACAATTATCCCTTTGTGGTGATACTTATCCCTACAGTGATTACCTATGTGGTGATCCATTATCCCTACAGTGATCCCTATGTGGTGATCCCTTATACTACAGTGATCCCTATGTGGTGATCCCTTATACTACAGTGATCCCTATGTGGTGATCCCTTATCCCTACAGTGATCTAGCTTAGTGGGTGATCCTTATACTACAGTAACCTAGGTTGCTGGTTATCCCCTATCCACTATTCGTGAAAATCTGTCGATGTGGATCCCTTGATCGGCACTTAACCCTATTGCTTCTGTAAGTCGCTCTGGATAGAGCGTCTGCTAAATGACTAATAGTAATGATCCCTATGTGGTGATCCCTTATCCCCTACGGGTGATCCCTTATACTACAGTGATTACCTATGTGGTGATCCCTTATACTACAGTGATTACCTATGTGGTGATCCCTTATACTACAGTGATCCCTATGTGGTGATCCCTTATACTACAGTGATCCCTATGTGGTGATCCCTTATACTACAGTGATCCCTATGTGGTGATCCCTTATACTACAGTGATCCCTATGTGGTGATCCCTTATACTACAGTGATTACCTATGTGGTGATCCCTTATACTACAGTGATTACCTATGTGGTGATCCCTTATACTACAGTGATTACCTATGTGGTGATCCATAATACTACAGTGAACCCTATGTGGTGATGCCTTATACTACAGTGATCCCTATGTGGTGATCCCTTATACTACAGTGATCCCTATGTGGTGATCCCTTATACTACAGTGATCCCTATGTGGTGATCCCTTATACTACAGTGATTACCTACACTACCGTTCAAAAGTTTGGGGTCACTTATAAAGTTCCTTGTTTTCGAAAGGATTTTTTTTTTTTGTCCATTAAAATAACATAATATTGATCAGAAATACAGTGTAGACATTGTTAATGTTGTAAATGGCTATTGTAGCTGGAAACTGCTGATTTTTAATGGAATATCTACATAGGCGTACAGAGGCCCATTACCAGCAACCATCAGTCCTTTGTTCCAATGGCATTTTGTGTTTGCTAATCCAAGTTAATCATTTTAAAAGGCTAAATTATCATTAGAAAACCCTTTTGCAATTTATGTTAGCACAGCTGAAAACTGTTGTGCTGATTAAAGAAGCAATAAAACTGGCCTTCTTGAGACTAGTTGAGTATCTGCAGCATCAGCAATTGTGGGTTCGATTACAGGCTCAAAATAGCAAGAAACAAAGAACTTTCTTCTGAAACTCGTCAGTCCATTCTTGTTCTGAGAAATTAAGGCTATTCAATGTGAGAAATTGCCAAGAAACTGAAGTTCAACAAGGGTTCTTCTAAGATCTTCGAAGAACCTTAGGGATCTTGGCACTGACAATTGCACCCAAAAGGTTCTTCCAAGAACACCATAGGAGGTGGGGTTCATCGCGGTACCTCCTTAGTTGGTGGGGTTTCTGGCATGAACCTAATTGCTCATCTGAAACATTTGGATTTGAAAGGACAGCAGGTGCAGGCACTTCACTGAAAAATGTAAAGATCTCCTCAATTTAAGGTAAGGTTGGTCCCTTGTATGGTCTAAATTGATATTGTTTTCTGATTCTTCTTTTCATATTTGTGCAAATCTTTCTAAAACAGAAAATGGGCACAATTCAATGGATATCAATCAACAAAGAGGTAAGAATATGTACTGTAGGCTATAAGAATATGTTGAAGGATAGCTGTATTGGGTGCAGATGACTGAACTGCTCACTTTTGTGTCTGTAGGTATACAGACGAGGAGGCATACAAAGGTATGTCAATTGGGACTTGGTATGTTATGCAGATCAGATTTACCATCCTCCTCCCTTACCTCTTCAGTGAATATCCCATAGGCCTCTACATTATGGACAAGGTATGTTTATGAAAACCATTATTAAAACAGTTTTTTCATTCACATTTACCACAAAAACCAATGAATGAGTACTGTCATGTGCATGTTTTGCTAATCATCTGTATAACTACTATTTTTGGGATTCACAGACTTCACCCTCCCTACACCTCTGATGAATATAACAGGAAACCTGTTCGATCACCATGCACTGCAAAATCATTCTGACTATGGATATGGAGAACATCAACACATTAACATCAACATGCCAGAGGATACAGTGGGGGGAAAAAAAGTATTTAGTCAGCCACCAATTGTGCAAGTTCTCCCACTTAAAAAGATGAGAGGCCTGTAATTTTCATCATAGGTACACGTGACAGACAAAATGAGAAAAAAATCCAGAAAATCACATTGTAGGATTTTTAATGAATTTATTTGCAAATTATGGTGGAAAATAAGTATTTGGTCAATAACAAAAGTTTCTCAATACTTTGTTATATACCCTTTGTTGGCAATGACACAGGTCAAACGTTTTCTGTAAGTCTTCACAAGGTTTTCACACACTGTTGCTGGTATTTTGGCCCATTCCTCCATGCAGATCTCCTCTAGAGCAGTGATGTTTTGGGGCTGTCGCTGGGCAACACGGACTTTCAACTCCCTCCAAAGATTTTCTATGGGGTTGAGATCTGGAGACTGGCTAGGCCACTCCAGGACCTTGAAATGCTTCTTACGAAGCCACTCCTTCATTGCCCGGGCGGTGTGTTTGGGATCATTGTCATGCTGAAAGACCCAGCCACGTTTCATCTTCAATGCCCTTGCTGATGGAAGGAGGTTTTCACTCAAAATCTCACGATACATGGCCCCATTCATTCTTTCCTTTACACGGATCAGTCGTCCTGGTCCCTTTGCAGAAAAACAGCCCCAAAGCATGATGTTTCCACCCCCATGCTTCACAGTAGGTATGGTGTTCTTTGGATGCAACTCAGCATTCTTTGTCCTCCAAACACGACGAGTTGAGTTTTTACCAAAAAGTTATATTTTGGTTTCATCTGACCATATGACATTCTCCCAATCCTCTTCTGGTCATCCAAATGCACTCTAGCAAACTTCAGACGGGCCAGAACATGTACTGGCTTAAGCAGAGGGACACATCTGGCACTGCAGGATTTGAGTCCCTGGCGACGTAGTGTGTTACTGATGGTAGGCTTTGTTACTTTGGTCCCAGCTCTCTGCAGGTCATTCACTAGGTCCCCCCGTGTGGTTCTGGGATTTTTGCTCACCGTTCTTGTGATCATTTTGATCCCACGGGGTGAGATCTTGCGTGGAGCCCCAGATCGAGGGAGATTATCAGTGGTCTTGTATGTCTTCCATTTCCTAAAAATTGCTCCCACAGTTGATTTCTTCAAACCAAGCTGCTTACCTATTGCAGATTCAGTCTTCCCAGCCTGGTGCAGGTCTACAATTTTGTTTCTGGTGTCCTTTGACAGCTCTTTGGTCTTGGCCATAGTAGAGTTTGGAGTGTGACTGTTTGAGGTTGTGGACAGGTGTCTTTTATACTGATAACAAAATCAAACAGGTGCCATTAATACAGGTAACGAGTGGAGGACAGAGGAGCCTTTTAAAGAAGAAGTTACAGGTCTGTGAGAGCCAGAAATCTTGCTTGTTTGTTGGTGACCAAATACTTATTTTCCACCATAATTTGCAAATAAATTCATAAAAAATCCTACAATGTGATTTTCTGGAAAGAAAATTCTCAATTTGTCTGTCATAGTTGACGTGTACCTATGATGAAAATTACAGGCCTCTCATCTTTTTAAGTGGGAGAACTTGCACAATTGGTGGCTGACTAAATACTTTTTTCCCCCAATGTATATATATATATTTATTTACCAACAAAAAAAAAATTATATATATATTTACCAAAAAATATATATATTTACCGAAAAATATATGGGGGATTGGAAATGATGCAGACAATTACATTGATGGAAGCTACAATCTCTCTGCAATATTAAATCTAATCTACCCTCCCAAAAAATAATAATAAATAAATAAATAAATAACAGTTGGTTATATTCATGAAAGTCATATGGGGTGGAAGATATTGACGTGTTTTTTGAAGTACTTTAATTTAAACTGAATTATTTTATAAATAAAGTAAAACAAAGTTAAACTAATTGCATTCGAGAGAAGAGGTCTCTTTACAATGTCAAATTGGTTTGAGATCTCTATGTCATGTGGTTGAGAAGGTATTGACGTTTTTCATTTACATGCAATAGTAGGCATTGCAGTTTTAAGACGATCCCTTAACCGTCTGAGCAGAGGATGGCAAATGTTTAGCTACATTTTGCCTCCAAATAGTAAATATGACACCGAATTGGAAAAACAAGGGGTGTAACTTGGTCGCCATCATCAGCCGATTGACAATACTAAAAAGTATATCATCCTTGCATATTCCGTTGAAGAGGTATTGAAGAGAAAAGTCTGAATCTTTAATATAAAGCTAACTTCACCGCAGTAATGTAATCATCATAGAATTATCTTTGATTGTGGTATTGTAACCATAATTATTCAACTAATTTATCCATCACCTTCTCTGAAGGGCCCGTTGGTTCCATGATAAAGAGTCGGGTTACACTCAAGTTATTTCCTATTGTTTCATCCGTGCAAGTACCAGCAGCACCAGTTACATCTCCTTCACTTCACTTTTCTGTCAAAGACACCTCTCACGTGAATCCCTCCTCACGCGCAGTTGAGTATGGGAAGGGTATTTTAAGAAAAATATCATATAAAATCTGTATGTCAGTGCCTTAATAAAAGTCTCAGATACACATGACATATTTCTGATATATTTCTCATTCCAAAACCATGGCTACAGTTCTTGTGTGGTTGTATGTTTGTTGCGTCCCCTGCTGGAGAATGTAGGATAATGTTTACAGTATATGGTTGAGTTTGTGGCCATGGTGTAGTGGAGCCTGAGCGCACTGGAGCGATGCTCCGCCACTTCTCACAATGGTGCTCGTTTAGCCTACTAAAGTTAGATCAAAGCTGAATCAATGTCTGCAAAGTCACATCATGTTTTATTAGTATTCTACATAACAGAACCGAATAGAATAGCACAGTATATAACGTTACTATCTAACGTTCTGGCCGTTCTGCCGCCCAAGGTGAAACAAAAAAAATTCCACCCCTACAAAGCTAGAATCATCCAAGTAAGACAAATTGTGTTGAAAAGACGTCTAATTACGTATTTTCCAGACCTTGTAGTTAGGTTCAATTTAGTTTCTGAATGGAAGGTAAAAATACGTATTTTCCAGAAGTTTAAAATTGGTATTTTCCGGATGTTGAAATCAGGTTAATTTTCTGTTCTGAATGAAAGTTGAAAATCCTTAATTTATAGATGTCTATGTTTGGACCAAACCAAGGCCGGTCCAGACCGGACCAAAAACCAAAGTGGACATGGAAATCAAGACCGGTCCGGACTGCACCAATAATAGACATCCAAAAGGCGTCGGTGTCGGTTCATGCTTACTGGGGTGTAGTCTACAGTGTCGCCTGAAATTGAATTTTATGAATTCCCATCTATGTGGTAGGTCTACCATTTCTAGAACACCAAAACAAGAAGGCCGGTCCACACAGGACCAAAAGAAGACATCCAAAAGACGTCGGCGTCGGTCCAGTGCTGGGGTGCAGCCTACCATGTCAGCCAGCAATGGAATTGTATGAATGCCCATCCATGTGGTAGGCCTACCGTTTGTAAAACAGGCAGTTGTATTGGCTTTATTAGTCCTGATTCCTGTGACTAATCAATTTGGCTATTTAAGCTCCGAATATCAACTACTCAACTTCATCAGGAGTTATCCTGAGCCTATTTTGCAATGAGAATCAATGTGTTTACACAGCAGAAGTATTTTCTTTTTCGAATATGCCACTTTCAGAGAAATTGTCATAGTATTCTGGCCAGAAATATGTCAGGTTTTATGTGTTGTTGGAGGTGCGTCTTGGTCATTATAGCTCAGAAAATGCTGCCCTTGTGGCGGCGTTTACTCCTGCTTAATGAGTTTAGACCAAAAACGGCACTTAATTTATTATGAGATTTTAGGATGATTAGCGGAGTGGTCGCTGCAACCTGGACTCAGGGGTAGGCGTAACATAGTAAATGTAAATCTGTGACAAAACAATTAGTATAATACGTTACATTTCATATGGTATGGATTATTTTGTGGATGGCCATCATCTATTTAGCATGATATGTTATCAATTAAAATGTGTACAATATATTACGAATTTGCTAAACGTATGATATGTTACTAATTCCAATGTGTTGTGGCTAATGTTAGCTATGTGGATGGTAGCTAACGCTAACATTAGCTAGGTGGTTAAAGTTAGCTAGGCAGGGGTTAGGGGTTAAGGTTAGGGTTAGGAGTTAGGTTAAAGGGTTAGCTAACATGCTAATTAGTAGCAAAGTAGCTAAAAGTAGTAAGTAGTTGCAAAGTTGCTAATTAGCTAAAGTTGTCCTTGGTGACATTTGAACATGCAACCTTTGGCTTCCTAGATGTTCGTTATACGCCTGACCAACAACCCTACTTTTATTTTTGTTGCTTTAAGCAGTGGCGACCCGTCAATCAGGACAGGTGGAGCGGAGCCCCACCTGTTTTGAGCCCTACCTATTAAAAAACCTGTTTTGCATGTAATTCTGGCATTCATTCTTTTCACATATCAGTTTAGCAAACAATGTAAAAAAAGATATCATTGAGTTAATAAAGCAGCATATGAACTTGGTATCTTTCTTGAGTAAGGCAGCTCCAAAATGCAGGTATTTCAGCCTAGCTCAGAGCTTTCTGTGGTGGTGGGGCAGCCAGCAGAAAATATGGAGCGTAGGGGTTGGAAATGTTCTCTAGTTGCGCCGTGATTGGCTCAGTGTTCTGATACTCATGGGGACACTACGTCACCGCAAAATCTATGGGGAGAGCTCGGAAATTCAAGACCCTTGGGTGCTGCTATAAAGTTACATTAGAAGTGCCCATACAAGAAAGCTCAAGGTCATTGGCCACAGATAAAATGACGTCAAATCATGTTATATCTACCGTAGCTTTGATTGGACTGATCATGTCAGAATCATGCGCGACTGTCCTGTTCCTTCATCCTCTCCCTCTCCTCTTTAAGTTTATGTTGTTTTCTAAGCAGGGACTGGGCTCTCCACTGCTTATTATAATCCTCCAGCTTCTTCCTTATCTCCTCATCCTTCAGGAGCTCCTTCCTCTTCTCCCTCTCTCTCTCGGCCCGGGTGATGTGGGTTGATTTCACTATGTGTCCAGGGATGACTGGGAGGGGAGAAGAAGCAGAGTTCACATTCAACTTAGGGGATCAGGTATCAACTTATATGTAATGGACACAGGGAATTAAGTATATAACCCCCAATTGGATCTCAATGATTCTATACTCTTTTCAATTGAGCAAGGCATGGAATTTGTCAATAAAGTGCAATAATTCCCATCCTAAATTGACCTGACCCTAAGTTTAACATGAGTCCCAAATGGCACCTATTCCTTATATAATGCCAGGGCCGGCCCTAGGCATATACGATCGCTTAGGGCCCCATGGCCACTCTTTCAGGGTCTCAACTAACTCTTGAGAGTTAGAATAGTAAATGACAAGGTACAATTTCTAAACTTGGTTGTTAAATCAGCAGTATTTTTCTTGTATGTCAGTCAGTCACTCAATTAGCCATGTTAGCTAACATATTTTAGATTGGTAAGTTAGTCTAGCCAGCTATCTAAACTTGTAGTAATCATGATCGAATTACGGTCCAGGCACGAAGGGCACGTGCCCAGGGGCCTTGACCTGCAGTGAGCCCCCATTGATTTTGTTAGTCACTCTCATTCAGATATCATCTTAACATGGCATTAGTCATGGCAAAATGTGTAGAATTGCAGGAAATTAGCTTCAAAACTGCAAAAATGTATCTCCATCCCATGGCAAAATGTGCAGAACTACCAGTAATTAGCTTTAAAACTGCAACATTTTCTTTCAACCCCATGGCAAAATGTGTAGAATTTAAGGAAATTAGTGTAACCAACTTCACATATCCCCCCCAGAAGAAAGGCACATGGACACCCACACTTCAGGTTGACTCGGTTTTTAACTGCAGTAAAAGATATCAAACAGTGATGACAGGCATTGACAGGACGGTCACAGCCACACGTTCACTGGTTATTGAGCTACAGTGGTCCTCTGTAGCTCAATTGGTAGAGCATGCCGTTTGTAACGCCAGGGTAGTGGGTTCGATCCCTGGGACCACCCATTCCTAAAAATGTCTGCACGCAGGACTGTAAGTCGCTTTGGATAAAAGCGTCTGCTAAATGTCATATTTAGGTAGGACACAAGTTATCTTTTAGATAGGAGCAACAGTAGTGATACATACCCTCATTGTGAAGTAATATTCATCCATAAATACAGAGCACAAGTACAACCCTTTTATAAAAACATTTTAAGGTAGTAAGAAAATAAACATTCACCTAATTTCAATAAGTCACCTTCTAGCAAATCACCTGCTGGCAATAGCTAGCGTGTGACGTTGAAGTACAGTGACCAACGGTGCTAGTTAGCTCATCATTAACATGGCTAGCTTAGCCAGCAAAAACTTGGTTAAACTTGCTGAAATAGGTCGTCAATACATTAACGGCAAAATAAATATATACATAGCCACATTTACTATTGACTTTAGGATATATGAACCAGTTTTCCAAAAACACTTATGTTATACAGTTTTAAACCGTTTTTTATATACAGAGGAAAGAGACACGAACCTGCTCTCAGAATATTTCTCTCAGACTGAGGAGCAGGCAGACCAACTTCCCACATAGGGGAGAAGCATTCAAAACCCACTAGTTGTTCTTTCAAAAGAAAATAGTACACAAAAAATGGTAAATCCGAAAGACCTCTCGTATTACCAACCTTACTACAATGGCAGCAAATATGTTTATGAATTCAGTAACACAAAATTAAAGGGAACTTTATTTCCATCACCCCTTTTCCTGAAGTGAATGGTTTCACCCACTACTCTACCGCGAACTGCTGCGTTCTTTGACTTCAACTTTGAGCGCGAAGTTGATGGAAACTGTACATTTTGACTTTGTTACATAAGGATACGGCTAAAGGCTTTAAAAACTGGTCTTCTAGGGCGTTGGGTATAGAGAATACAAGGGCCAGATTTCCGGCCGTTGTAGAATAGATTCAGGGCATTATGTACAGACAATGATATCGAAGGATTTGAGTACAGTGCACGTAAACCTAAGCTAACTTGTGCTTGCTAAGGGGCAATGGTAATTAGCCAACGACAACAGCCATTCGGTTGCAGCTAGCTGGTTGCAATGATCCGGTGTTAGGGTCCAGTGTTTCCGGCAGAAAATCCAATATGCTCTGGGTCGATAGCAGGCTGTGCAGACTGGCCGACAAATTTTCCAGGCAAGAGCTAGAGCTGGCTGGTGGGTAGTGCAGGCCACGGACAATGGTGAGGAACGCTAACGGTGGCTAATAGCAAGTAGCTAGCTAGCTGGCTACCACAGCCATTCGGTTGCAGCTAGACTAGTTTCAGCTCAAGGTTCTTGATAAAAGTTATAAGGAAATAATAGAATCCTTTCCACATTGGGTGAGGCGGGTTGCAGGAAAGTATATTTTTAGTTAAAGAATGAATAGTAAAATTGAGAAATATATACAAAACAGACAACAACAAAAAAAGGCAATTTACACAAGGACACGACAGAAAACAAGACCGCACTGCTACGCCATTTTGGATTTTTGCAAACAAAAATGACATCATCAAACATCACTGGCCTGACTTGAGCAGCTCTGCCCGGGGATTGAGCCATCAACTTAGTTGCTATTGGTCCGGTTAAGGCTACCTGCAGACCTTCTCCCAGACCTCCTCCTCAGCACCTCCCCTTAACACCTCCTAAGACCAGCAGTGGGAACTGAACTAGCAACCGTGGGGCTGCTAGGCTGTACTCTCAGGGACCATCTCCTGTCATTGTGCCCTAGAGCAAGACACTTAATCCTGAAATGGCTCTTCGTCCGAGGGGTGCTGCTCCATCGCTGTCCCTGTGCCTCTCAACTTGTGTCATCATTTATTGGGAGTTATCTTCTAGGTCTAGGACAGGAGGGGTCCATGTCAAACCATGTCCATTTGGGGATATTTTCTAGGACAGGTGATGTGGTGAGCAGAGATTAATTAAACTTGGATACAGATGAGAATCTCTGGTCTGGGGTGGGGAATTGCTGACCTTAGACGGTTTGTTGCCTTGATTAAGAGGATACTTACTGGCTTGAGGAGCTTAAAGAGGCCTGATGACTTGAAGAGGAGGAGGAATTATTGGGCGACACTTGTGTTTATTACCAATGTAACCCCAGTGGCACTGCGGCTTCGTTGAGTTCCAGCTCTCAGCAGACAGCAGGTTAGGAATGCTGTAAGAAATCACAGAGACAGGTAAGTATCTACATACATGTGTGTTGCACGTACACTAAACACTCACATTTGGATAATGTCACTTTTTAAAGTGGCAACATATATATTAACAGTGTAAAACATTAATACATTTTGAAGCATTCTTTACCCCATCTTAATTCTCTTCCAGATGCCTGGATTTGTCTTTTTCTTGGAGTCTGGCTCTGCTGTCTCAGCCTCTTCTTGAGCCTGTAGCTGCTGGCTCTCTGCCCCCCACTCCTGGCTCTCTGCCCCCCCTGCTGGCTCTCTGCCCCCCACTCCTGGCTCTCTGCCCCCCACTCCTGGCTCTCTGCCCCCCCTGCTGGCTCTCTGCCCCCTACTCCTGGCTCTCTGCCCCCACTCCTGGCTCTCTGCCCCCCCCCTGCTGGCTCTCTGCCCCCCACTCCTGGCTCTCTGCCCCCCTGCTGGTTCTCTGCCCCCCACTCCTGGCTCTCTGCCCCCCACTCCTGGCTCTCTGCCCCCCACTCCTGGCTCTCTGCCCCCCCTGCTGGTTCTCTGCCCCCCACTCCTGGCTCTCTGCCCCCACTCCTGGCTCTCTGCCCCCACTCCTGGCTCTCTGCCCCCCCTGCTGGTTCTCTGCCCCCCCTCCTGGCTCTCTGCCCCCCACTCCTGGTTCTCTGCCCCCCCTGCTGGTTCTCTGCCCCCCACTCCTGGCTCTCTGCCCCCACTCCTGGTTCTCTGCCCCCCTGCTGGTTCTCTGCCCCCCACTCCTGGCTCTCTGCCCCCCACTCCTGGCTCTCTGCCCCCCCCACTCCTGGCTCTCTGCCCCCCCCCTCCTGGTTCTCTGCCCCCCCTGCTGGTTCTCTGCCCATGCCTGCGGCCTCCTTGGCCCCCCCTGCTGGTTCTCTGCCCATGCCTGCGGCCTCCTTGGCCCCCCCTGCTGGTTCTCTGCCCATGCCTGCGGCCTCCTTGGCCCCTCCTGCTGGTTCTCTGCCCATGCCTGCGGCCTCCTTGGCCCCTCCTGCTGGTTCTCTGCCCATGCCTGCGGCCTCCTTGGCCCCTCCTGCTGGCCATCTCCAGATCCAACGGGCTCTTGGCTTACCTGCTGGCACGTGGCCCACCCCGGCAACTCCTGACCGTGGTTGTAGTCATGGCTGTGTTGTGTGGTTGGACAGCGGGTGATGTACTGGGTGCTGCACTTCTTGATTTGAGCATCAGCCTCCAGATTCATCTGCTCCAGCCATTTCTCCTGCTTTTCATTTAGGGACTGTTCCTTCATCCTCTCCCTCTCCTCTTTAAGTTTATGTTGTTTTCTAAGCAGGGACTGGGCTCTCCACTGCTTATTAAAATCCTCCATCTTCTTCCTTTTCTCCTCAGCCTTCAGGAGCTCCTTCCTCTTCTCCCTCTCGGCCCGGGTGATGTGGGTTGTTAGCACTCAAAAAACTAAACAACATTTTGCTTAGGGCCCCCAAAAGGCTATGAGGGAAAACAGGTCTTACCAATGTGGATGATCTTATGGCCCTCCTCCTTCTCTCTCTTGATACGTTCTCTCTATCTTTCTGAGGTTCCTCTTCTCCCACCTCTTATTCACCCAGCCCACAGCTCTCCTTCGGATACTTTTATCGGGTGGGACAAGATCCTCCTTGTCATCTTCATTCTTCTTCTCCTCTTCAGGGTTCTCCTCCTCCTCTTCAGGGTTCTCCTCCTCCTCTTCAGGGTTCTCCTCCTCCTCTTCAGGGTTCTCCTCCTCCTCTTCAGGGTTCTCCTCCTCCTCTTCAGGGTTCTCTAACTCACCCCTCTTGTACTTCTCAAGGATCTCCCTTATTTCCTCTTCCTCCCTTTTGTTAG
Source organism: Coregonus clupeaformis (assembly GCF_020615455.1). Lineage (NCBI taxonomy): Eukaryota > Metazoa > Chordata > Actinopteri > Salmoniformes > Salmonidae > Coregonus > Coregonus clupeaformis. The sequence goes on along the minus strand of NC_059207.1, from coordinate 9,952,768 downwards.
CCTCTATCATCTTCTCCCTCTCTCTGATTAAAGCTAAATGGCCTTCAATGGCTCTCTTTCTCTCCTCCTCTCTCTGCCTCTCCTCCTCTCTCTCCTCCTCTCTCTCCTCCTCTCTCTCCTCCTTCTCTCTCTGATATGTTCTCTCTATCTTTCTGAGGTTCCTCTTCTCCCACTTCTTATTCAACCAGTCCACAGCTCTCCTTCGGATACTTTTATTGGCTGGGACAAGATCCTCCTTGCCATCTTCATTCTCCTCCTCCTCTTCAGGGTTCTTCTCCTCCTCTCTCTCCTCCTCTCTCTCCTCCTCTCTCTCCTCCTCTCTCTGACTCTCCTCCTCTCTTAGTCTGAACCTTTCTTTCTGTCTAGCAATTTCAATCTGTCGTTTTTTATCCTGCTCCTCTTGTCGTCTTGCCCTCTCCTGTTTTCTTTCCATCTCCAGCAGTCTTTCCTCCTTCTCCCTCCTGATTTGTTGTCCTCTTTCCATCTGTTCTCGTTCCCCCTTCAACACTTCTAACCTCCTCTGTTTACGCCTGTTGAAGACTTCCCTGTGCTTTTGCTTTAACATTAACTACTACATGCTTCTTTCTTTCTTCTCTCTTCTTCTAGTTCAATTTTTTTCTGTCTCTTCTCCATACTCTTCCTTTCTAGCTCCTTGCATCTCTTGTTCTCTCTTTCTTCCACTTCCATCTCTATTTGCTTCTGTTTGTGTCTCTCCTCTTCTTCTCCTCCCTCCATCTCCTTCTTCTTCTCCTCTTCTTGTTGTCCCTGTTTTGGTATTTTCTCTTTTCTCGTTCTTTCTACCTCTTTCTGTGTGTCGTTCTCACCCTCTGTCTTCTCCTCCATGGCCATTTGGTTCTGTTTCCATGTATACTCGTCTGTTTCCATATTTTCTAATTCTGTCAGCTGTTCCTTGATATTCTTGAAGATTTCCTCCAGATCAGACGTCTTGTTGTCATTGGTGAGGGCTGTCTCTCTCCATCTGTCTCTCTGTCTCTATCAAATTTTCTCTCTGGACTTGTCTTTCAATCTAATCTGTTCTTTCATTCTCGCAACCTCTCTGTCTAACACTAGTACATTTTTGTTAACCTGTTTCACTCTTTCATTCTGTCTTCTAAACGCTTCTTTCGCTCTTTGAAATTTTATTTTGTATTGAATCTCTATTTCAATCTCTCAACCTCTCTCTCTAACTCTTTTACCTTTTTGTTAACCTGTTTGACTTCCTCATTCTCTGCAGTACGCATGTCTCTTTTTCTTTCAAATGCTATTTCCTGTTCAATCTCTTTCAATCTCTCGTTCTAACACTTTTATCGTTTCCTCTGCCTGGTTAGGTTCAGGACCTAGGATTGGGTTAAGGTTAGGGTAATGGTTAGGTTCAGGACCTAGGTGTCACGACTTCTGCCGAGGCTGCCTCCCCTCCTTGTTCGGGCAGGTTTCGGCGTTCGTCGTCACCGGCTTACTAGCTACTGCCGCTCTCGTTCTCATCACTCCACTTGTCTGGTCTTGTCTTGTCAATCACACACACCTGGTGCTCATCCCCTAATTAGTCTGTGTATAAGTGTTCCCTCTGCCCCCTTGTCTTTGTGAGTGATAGTTCTATGTGGGAAGAGAGTGGCTCGGTTGAGCTACGCTCTCGTTTATTTGCCAGGGTAGATTTTCCCCTGTGCCTTTACATTTCTTGTATTTCCTGAGACTGTGTTTGGTCAGGGAGGATTGTTTCCCCTGTACCTGTTTCGTTTGCCGCTGTACGGCACATTGTATGTCTGGAAGGAATAACTCTGCATCCTGTTATGTTGCTCCTGCGCCTGACTCCGTCCATCATTCACCACACTAGGGCTGGGTTAAGGTTAGGGTAATTAATCACTAGCTCTACTGTGCTTAATCACTGACCACTAAAATATTGTGTTATTGTTAAGCATATTATTAATAATAATAGGGAGGGAGGGTAGTTAGGAAATTAAGCCCCAAAAGGTTCTTTGAAGAACCCTTTTAAAGAGTTCTTAGAATAACTTATAGGGTTCCCCCACAGTTTAAATTTGAAGAACCCCTGAAGGATCCTCCATGAACCTTTACTTTTTATAGTGTGGGCTAGTCGATCACCAAACATTTCTGTAGAAAAGCAACCGATAAAGGCTTGGGCTCCTATTTTTATTGTTCGTGTTGTGCTGTTGATGGTAGGTGCACTTGATTCAGAAGCCCTGTTGATGGTAGGTGCACTTGATTCAGAAGCCCTGTTGATGGTAGGTGCACTTGATTCAGAAGCCCTTTTGGCGGTAGGTGCACTTGATTCAGAAGCCCTGTTGGCGGTAGGTGCACTTGATTCAGAAGCCCTGTTGGCGGTAGGTGCACTTGATTCAGAAGCCCTGTTGGTGGTAGGTGCACTTGATTCAGAAGCCCTGTTGGCGGTAGGTGCACTTGATTCAGAAGCCCTGTTGATGGTAGGTGCACTTGATTCAGAAGCCCTGCGCACCAGGTATGCAAAGTGTTCCAATTTTGAACCATTTAATTTGTCGCAAAAGACAAACTCTGTTTACCCGGCGGACCGGAGATCTGTTGGTAAATCGAGTGCGCCTACTGTGCTGGACAATCCGATAGCTCAAATCACAGCTTCCACGACCCCTGCCACAAAACAGTTTGATACTAGCCTGCAAAGATTGATACTAGCCTACGTGAGATTTCATAACTTTTAAAACCATGACCAGATTGAGACTGTCAAATAATACAGCAAAGATCTGCTGTTTTTATGAGTGAGTTCATGTCTAAGTGTTTATTCAGCTCTGTCACTGTTTTTATTCAACACTATTACAAAACATAAAACGTGCTTCTCTCTACTTCCCGTTGCGCTGCAGCAGCAATGAATGAGTAGTGTATCGATACCCTGCGTTTTTATTATTATTAGCAGCTCGTCGTGTCTATTTTAATATCAAGGAATATTTCACTTTCTCTGGTCAGAGGAACAACATGAATTTGTGCATGAGGCAGATGCAGTGCGATTCGCCACCAGGTGGAAGATTGTGTCCCCTCTCTCTGGTCAGTCTCACCAGAGGAAAGGAAGGAGAGAGCAGGGGCCGTGAGAGGCGGACGTGGACCCTCTGCTGCTCTCTCCTTCCCTCCGCAGAGATTGCCGTGTTCAAAACAACAAGGAGCTCGGAAATCTCCGACTTCAGTGCATTCGAGACAACTGGGAACTCTGGGAAAAATTAGATCCGACTGAGAAAAATATTTTGAACGGTCATTCAACTCTGAATTCCAAGTCGGAAACGTGGGTATCTTTCTAGAGCTCCGACTTTCCGACCAGAAGAACACCGACTTCATGATTTGACTCCGAGTTCCCAGTTGTCTTGAAAACACCATGCCCATCAAATATAGGTAACATCAGTCCAGTAAAAAAAAAGCTAGAGAAATATAATAAGGTCTGAGAATGACAATATAGCCAATATACTATGATAATATATTAGGCCTAATGCACAAACCTCATTTTTATTAGGTTAATGTTACATTTTTTAAGTCATGTAAAATAAAAAATAAATCTGAGAGGTACAGCTTGCTTTTTGACTGCGAAAGTAATGTTGACTCAGAAAAGGTTGGTTGGCCTAACCAAACTTTTTTTTGTGAGAAAACCATCAGTCAGTTGAAAATGCGATGGAAACCCATTTAACTTGTATTTTGTATTCTGTACATGGGAATTTAACCGCAAAAAATATATTGTTATGTGCACTACGTCATCACGCTCAGACTTTTATCTGGAACAAGTCAATTTTGATGGAAACACATCTCTGGTGGGAAAATGCGCATATTGTTTTAATGCAGATTCTAGAATATTCGCATGAAAATCTGTCGCCAATTGGATGGAAACCTAGATACTGACATTATAATCCTCACACAGTATTTATCTTTCTCTCTCTTGCTCTGTCTTTGTCTCTGTCTCTCTCTCTCTCTCTCTCTCTCTCTTTCGCTCTCTAATTGACAATGTCACAAATGTAAAGAAAAATCATAAATCAAATACTAGATTTTTATAACCTAACTAAGCTAAATGCCTAACTATTGATTTATGTTTAGTATAAGTTAGCTATATATTGAAGATTTGGACGATGCACGTCAATACCTCTTCAACAGAACATGCCAGAATGATATAAGTGACATATTCTAAATCAGCTCACGATAACGAACAAGCTCTGTTCCGTTTTCAAAAAGTGACTTTATAGTCATTTCAATGGCAGATTCTCTGTGTACTTTAAGTTTAGGGACCTTCTTAAAAGTGCAACTGTTAACTGAAAAACTGAAATAGCTTTGCAACCACACGACATAGAACTCTCAAACCAACTGTAATATGTTCAGGGACAATCAACGGCAATTAGTTTATTTTTATTATTACTTTGACTATTTTCTATCCATTTAAATTGTATACATAAAAATACTTCCTTCAAACGTCAATAACTTCCACCTAATAATAAGCCCCCCTCCCCGGGGCTTGGCCCACACTCCCTGGGGAGGCCACAGACCTCCCTGGCCCTCTGGAGCTATCTCATTCAATGCAATGAAGTGTGGATAAAAGGCTGGAGTAACTACGAGTCTCTTAAAGGGATAATCCACCCAAACCACTAATTCCTATGATTAACAGTGTTTAACAGTGTTAAATAACACTAGTATGTGAAAACAATATTTTTGTGAACAAGTGTTTCATTTTGTCGCTATACCAAGGTTTGTAGCAACATTTGAAAATTGTGGTGGAAATCTGTTGCAGCTCAAGTCGTCCACAATGCAAGGCTACACTGTTTAGATTGAGCATACCTAAGCAAAATATATACTTTGTCATGACAATATGAACATATGAACATATGGATGTGTTCTAGACAAGTATGCCCATACCATATATTGGCTGATTTGACAATCTGGAGTCCAGGTTGTTTTAAATGCATTATGAAATGTGATAGTGTGTTATCCCCTATCTCCAGTGACCAGAACCATGTAGCTATGATGTGTTTCTACACAATGTCCTGACCACTTAGAAGTTAAAGCTTATGGGAAAATTGTAATTTTTTGTAAACATACATTTACATTTTAGTCAGTTAGCAGACACTCTTATCCAGAACGACTTACAGGAAACTGTCATGGTCAAAACATATTGATACAACAGTAGCTAAGATGGGGAGAAATATGTCCATAATCAAACGCTGTTCTGCCTTTTTAACAACAGTATCAACAAGGCAGGTCCTACAGGTGCTAGTTTTGTCTTACCTAGACTACTGTTCAGTAGTGTGGTCAGGTGCCACAAGGAGGGACTTGGGAAAACTACTGTTGGCTCAGAACAGGGCAGCATGGCTGGACCTTAAAAGTACACGGAGAGCTAACATTAATGACATGCATGTCAGTCTCTCCTGGCTCAGAGTGGAAGAGAGATTGACTTCATCACTGCTTGTTTTTTAAAGAGGTGTAGACAAGCTAAATGTACCGAGCTGTCTGTTTGGAATTCTGGCACACATGCCCCACGAGACATGCCACCGGAGGTCTCTTCACAGTCCGCAAGTCCAGAACAGACTACGGGAAACGCACAGTACTACATAGAGCCATGACTACATGGAACTCTATTCCACATCATGTAACTCAGTCAAGCAGTAAAATAAGATTTAAAAACAGATTAAACTACACTTTATGGAACAGCGCGGACTGTGAAGAGACACACCCACAACGTCTTCATCGACATGGCCAAGGCTTTCGACTCTGTCAACCACCGCATTCTTATTGGCAGACTAAATAGCCTTGGTTTCTCAAATGACTGCCTCGCCTGGTTCACCAACTACTTCTCAGATAGAGTTCAATGTGTCAAATCGGGGGCCTGTTGTCTGGACCTATGGCAGTCTCTATGGGGGTGCCACAGGGTTCAATTCTCGGGGAGACTCTTTTCTCTGTGTATATCAATGATGTCGCTCTTGCTGCTGGTGACTCTCAGATCCACCTCTACGCAGACGACACCATTTTGTATACATCTGGCCCTTCATTGGACACTGTGTTAACAAACCTCCAAACGAGCTTCAATGCCACACAACACTCCTTCCGTAGCCTCCAACTGCTCTTAAACACTAGTAAAACTAAATGCATGCTCTTCAATCGAACGCTGCTGGCACCCGCCCACCCGACTAGAATCACTACTCTCGGCGGGTCTGACCTAGAGTGTGGACAACTACAAATACCTAGGTGTCTGGTTAGACTGTAAACTCTCCTTCCAGACTCACATTAAGCATCTCCAATCCAAAGTTAGATCTAGAATCGGCTTCCTATTTCGCAACAAAGCCTCCTTCACTCATGCTGCCAAACATGCCCTCGTAAAACTGACTATCCTATCGATCCTTGACTTCGCAATGTCATTTACAAAATAGCCTCCAACACTCTACTCAGCAAATCGGATGTAGTCTATCACAGTGCCATCCGTTTTGTCACCAAAGCCCCATATACTACCCACCACTGTGACCTGTACGCTCTTGTTGGCTGGCCCTCGCTACATATTCGTCACCAAACCCACTGGCTCCAGGTCATCTATAAATCACTGCTAGGCAAATCCCCTCCTTATCTTAGCTCATTGGTCACCATAGCAACACCCACCCGTAGTATGCACTCCAGCAGGTATATCTCACTGGTCATCCCCAAAGCCAACACCTCCTTTGGCCGCCATTCCTTCAGGTTCTCTGCTGCCAATGACTGGAACGAACTGCAAAAATCTCTGAAGCTGGAGACTCTTATCTCCCTCACTAACTTTAGGCATCAGTTGTCAGAGCAGCTTACCGATCACTGCACCTGTACACAGCCATTCTGAAATTAGCCCACCCAACTACCTCATCCCCATATTGTTATTTATTTTGCTCATTTGCACCCCAGTATCTCTATTTGCACATCATCTCTTGCACATCATTCCAGTGTTAATACTAAATTGTAATTATTTTGCACTATGGCCTATTTATTGCCTTATCTCCATAACTTGCTACATTTGCACACACTGTATATATCTTTTCTGTTGTATTTTTGACTTTATGTTTTGTTTACCCCATATGTAACTCTGTGATGTTGTTTTTATCACACTGCTTTGCTTTATCTTGGCCAGGTCACAGTTGTAAATGAGAACTTGTTCTCAACTGGCTTACCTAGTTAAATAAAGGTTTAATAAATACAATAAAAATATATCAGGAGTTATCCTGAGCCTATTTTGCAATGAGAATCAATGTGTTTACACAGCAGAAGTATTTTCTTTTCGAATATGCCACTTTGAGAGAAATTGTCATAGTTTTCTGGGCAGAAATATGTCAGGTTTTATGTGTTGTTGGAGGTGCGTCTTGGTCATTATAGCTCAGAAAATGCTGCCCTTGTGACGGCGCTTAATCCTACTTAATGAGTTTAGACCAAAAACACCACTTAATTTATTATGAGATTTTAGGATGATTAGCAGAGTGGTCGCTGCAACCTGGACTCAGGGGTAGACATAACATAGTAAATGTAAATCTGAGACCAACCAATTAGTATAATATGTTACATTTCATATGGTATGGATTAATTTGTGGATGGCCATCATCTATTTAGTATGATATGTTATCAATTAAAATTTGTACAAAATATTACGAATTTGCTAAACGTATGATATGTTACTAATTCCAATTTGTTGTGGCTAACGTTAGCTAGGTGGATGGTGGCTAACGCTAACATTAGCTAGGCTAGGGGTTAAGGTTAGGGTTAGGAGTTAGGTTAAAGGGTTAGCTAACATGCTAATTAGTAGCAAAGTAGCTAAAAGTAGTAAGTAGTTGCTAATTAGCTAAGTTGTCCTTGATGAGATTTGAACATGCAACCTTTGGCTTCCTAGATGTTCGTTATACGCCTGACCAACAACCCTACTTTTATTTTTTGTTGCTTTAAGCAGTGGCGACCCGTCATTCAGGGCAGGAGGAGCGGAGCCCCACCTGTTTTGAGCCCCACCTGTTAAAAAAACCCAGTTTGCCTGTTTTGCATGTAATTCTGGCATTAATTCTTTTCACATTTCAGTTTAGCAAACAATGTAAAAAAAATATATAATTGAGTTAATAAAGCAGCATATAAACTTGGTATCTTTCTTGAGTAAGGCAGCTCTAAAATGCAGGTATTTCAGCATGGCTCAGAGCTTTCTGTGGTGGTGGGGCAGACAGCGGAAAATATGGAGCGTAGGTGTTGGAAATGTTCTCTAGTTGCGCCGTGATTGGCTCAGTGTTCTGATACTCATGGGGACACTACGTCACCGCAAAATCTATGGGGAGAGCTCAGAAATTCAAGCCCCTTGGGTGCTGCTATAAAGTTACATTAGAAGTGCCCATACAAGAAGGCTCAAGGTCATTGGCCACAGATAAAATGACGTCAAATAATGTTATATCTACCGTAGCTTTGATTGGACTGATCATGTCAACATCATGCTGTGTTCATTTGAAGAGGAAGGTGGCACGGCGGTCCTTGTGGGCAAATTTTGTCATCAAACTTTGTCATCAAAGTCTGGCATTCTCTGGATTTAGGGTGCTTTCAAGACAACTGGGAACTCGGAAAAAACAAGGTTGAATCAGCCCGTCAGTGATCTTCAGGTCGGAGCTCTAGAAAGAGGCCTGAGTTCACGACTTGGAATTCTGAGTTGGATGACCGTTTCAAGCGTATTTTCCCCGTCGGAGCTGACAAAATTTGCCCACAAGGAAATTCCAAGTTAACACAGGTGAGAGTGTTGACGAGGACAACGAGTGTCATGCTGATTGAGTTATAATAACAGACTGGAAGCTTTAAAAGGATGGTGGTGCTTGAAATCATTGTTCTTCCTCTGTTAACCATGGTTACCTGCAAGGAAACACGTGCCGTCATCATAGCTTTGCACAAAAAGGGCTTCACAGGCAAGGATATTGCTGCTAGTAAGATTGCACCTAAATCAACCATTTATCGCAGGGGTCCCCAAACTTTTTCCTGTGAGGGCCACATAACTTTTCCCTTCTCTGATGGGGGGCCGGTGTCAGTTTGTAACAGAAAAAGTGTGACGATCGTAGGGGAGCTTAAAAAATGTATTGTTTTCCAGAAAGCCACACATAACCAAATAACCCTTTCCAGGTTCTTTACAGAAAAAAAGTCAGGAAACAAATAATAACACTATTAATGAAATAAATAATAACTAAATAACCCTCTCTGAGTTCTTCACAGAAAAAACAGGAAATAAATAACACTATTTATGAAATAAATAATAACTAAATAACTCTCTCTGGGTTCTTCATAGAAAAAAAAGCCATGGAACATTAACTTTCTGTTGTGCCATGCACAATCTTAACAGATAAAAGTTCAGCTCAGTTGTCAGAGCAGAATCTCTCTGACACATATGAGCAGTCTCTTAAAGTTCTTGTGTTCCTTCCTTATAATCCTTTTGTAGGTTCCAGTAGGCTTGTAGACACCGCTGTTTGCAGCTCTCTCTCATCAACTTCCCTGTGAAAACCACAAAGGAAGCAGGTTGAGAAACTGAACTAAGTGATACAGCACCTACACAGCACAATACATTTCACTACCAGTATGGTTGTAAAGATGGATTTTATCCCAGTAGATTTTATTATGATTATATGTGTTTATGCTCAGAATGACTCATTCAAGTCAGAAAAGTGAGCTTACCTATGTATGTTCATCAGTGTGAACTGTGGGCCTGCATCTGGCTGGTGAGAAGTTGAATATCAGGTTCCATTCTAAGTTACAGCCAGTCTCAAGCACTGATGCAAATGTTCATCTGTCAATCTTGATCTCATCGGAGTTTTCAGCAGTTTCATGCGAGAAAAGGTTTTCTCGCAGATATACGTGCTGCCAAAAACTGTGGACATTTTCATTGCGTGTTTTTTGATGTTTGGATATGTGTCGTTTGGGAGGGCGGCATAGAAGTCAATGAGACTGTTGGGCTTGAATGCGTCTTTCAGAACATCACAGTTCTGTAACTCAGCCAACTCAAACTGATATGAAGGCTGGGCTTCATCAATGTCGGCAACAAAGGGGTTCTGAAAAAGACGGATTTCTTTTGCATGAACATGTAGTTCACTGAATCGCACACCGAACTCCGCCTTCAGCATTTCCAGTGCTTCCACACACTTTTCAGCTGGGAACGGGACCGCTGGGTTCTCTGTCGACAGGTTTTGGGTAGCAGGAAGATGGACGAAGTTGCGCTTTTTCACTTGTTCCAAAAGCAGCGCTAATTTCACCTCAAATGCTTTTATGTGTGAATACATGTCGCAAATGAGTTTCCCCTCGCCTTGTAGCTGCAAGTTAAGGCTGTTAAGTATTTCTGTCACGTCTGTTAAAAATGCGAGGTGCCATTTCCATTCTGGGTCGATCAGCTCTGGGACCGTTTTGTCTTTTAAATGAAGAAATGCGTTAATTTCGGGTAGCAGCTCGTAAAAACGCCTCAAAACTCTGCCCCGGCTCAGCCATCGGACCTCTGTGTAGTACAGCACATCTCCGTGCGTAGACTCCAGTTCAGACAGGAATTCTTGGAACTGCCTGTGTTTAAGTCCCTTTGCTCTGATGAAGTTTATGCACGACACCACAACCTTCATTACAGAATCCCACGTCAACACTTTGCAGCACAGTGCTTGCTGGTGAATTAGGCAGTGGACTCGTAGCGGGGCGGTGAGACCCCTTTTTCCAACTCCCGGTTCATGCGTCCTATTAGACCGCGAGTTTCGCCCACCATGCTAGGAGCCCCGTCAGTCGTGATGCTAGCTAGCTTTGACCAGTCCAGGTCCAACTTCTCCATGGTTTGGCACACTTTGTCAAAAATATCCTCTCCCGTTGTAGTCCCTTTGAGACTTTGGAGGGCTGCCAGCTCCTCGCATATCTCAAAGTTTGCGCTAACTCCACGAATAAAAATGAGCAGTTGCGCTGTGTCTTGCACGTCCGTGCTCTCATCCAGTGCTAATGAAAAAAGTCAAATTCTTTCGTCTTCTGCTGCAGCTGGGCATATACATTACTCCCGATTTCTTCAACGCGTCTGGTGATTGTACTTCGCCGACAGACTTACGGCATTAAATGCATCTTTCTTCTCGGGACACACCTCCTCCGCGACAGCATCCATACATTTCTTAACAAACTCTCCGTCAGTGAAAGGCTTACCGCTGCTTGCTATCAGTTTAGCAACCCGAAAGCTGGCCCGAACGGATGCCTGGTTCAGCTGAGCTTGGCGTACAAATGTATTCTGCTGAGATAGTAGTCCACTTTTTAGCTTTGAGAGTTTGTCTGCTCGTATTTGGCCTTGCAAGCTATCGTACTTGTCTTTGTGACGGGATTCATAGTGTCGGCGAAGATTGTATTCTTTGAATACCGCCACCGTCTCTTGACAGATGAGACAAACAGCCTTTTCTTTGCATTGAACAAAAAAATAATCGTTTGTCCACTGCAGGTTAAATACCCTGCATTCTGAATCAATTTTTCTCTTACCTAACCTTTTTCGCCATTATTCCGTTCTCTCTTTGACAGGGCCGGGCCTAGGATTTTTTTTCTGGAGGCCAAATAGGAAAAAAATCCGATAGCGTCTCTGGGATTGTTCAGAGGGCCGGGCCAAATGTGCTGACGGGCCGTATCCGGCCCGCGGGCCGTAGTTTGGTGACCACTGATTTATCGGATCATCAAGAAATTAAAGGAGATAGGGTCAATTGTTGTGAAGAAGGCTTCAGGGCGCCCAAGAAAGTCCAACAAGCTCCAGGACCGTCTCCTAAAGTTGATTCAGCTGTGGGATCGGGGCACCACCAGTGCAGAGCTTGCTCAGGAATGGCAGCAGGCAGGTGTGAGTGCATCTGTACGCACAGTGAGGCAAAGACTTTTGGAGGATGGCCTGGTGTCAAGAAGGGCAGCGAGGAAGCCACTTCTCTCCAGGAAAAACATCAGGAACAGACTGATAATCTGCAAAAGGTACAGGGATTGGACTACTGAGGACTGGGGTAAAGTCATTTTCTCTAATGAATCCCCTTTCCGATTGTTTGGGTAATCCGGAAAAAAGCTTGTCCGGAGAAGACAAGGTGAGCGCTACCATCAGTCCTGTGTCATGCCAACAGTAAATCATCCTGAGACCATTCATGTGTGGGGTTGCTTCTCAGCCAAGGGAGTGGGCTCACTCACAATTTTGCCTAAGAACACAGCCATGGCCAGGAAACTCCCCAGACCTTAATCCCATTGAGAACTTGTGGTCAAGAATTTTACATTTTACATTTTTTTAGCAGACACTCTTATCCAGAGCGACTTACAGTTAGTGAGTGCATACATTTTTTAATCCTCAAGAGGCGGGTGGATAAACAAAAACCCTGCAGTTCTGCAGTTGGGACAGCTTTATGTAGGCTCTATCAGTTTGTGGGCACCGTTTGTCACCGTTATAGTGCAATCAATGTATTGTTTAGTGTTGTGTTGTGGCTTTGCTGGCATGAATCTGGAAGGGAAAAAAATGCCGGAGTTTGCCCCACCAACATTGACATGCTAAAATCACAACTGGGTGGGTCAAGCATAACATTACAACCCTGTTACCCATAGATAGAAGGTCTAGAATGATTTCAACAATTTACATTTGTTTGGCAAGCTTGCATTCCATTCCCCCTGTCACACAGGGATTTCTGGTTGATTCAAAATGAAATAGTCAACCCTGTTACAGTCAACCCTGTTACTTTATTTGGCACTTAATAGGCAATTACTATGGTATGTATTTCTTACTCCAGATGGGGAAAACATGTTTTTTATTAAGTTGAACATGTGCTCTTTATGGCAGAATGTTAAAATGAGGTGAAATAAAAGTTAAACTCCCCAAAAGGCACTCAGTTGAAGCTATTTCAATCTAATATTTCTCCTATGGTCTAAAATAGATGTGTATAGATGACTCTCTAATACAGTGGTCACCAAACTACGGCCCGCGGTCAGCACATTTGGCCCGGCCCTCTGAACAATACCAGAGACGCTATCGGATTTTTTTCCTATTTGGCCTCCAGAAAAAAAATCCTAGGCCCGGCCCTGTCAAAGAGAGAACGGAATAATGGCGAAAAGGTTAGGTAAGAGAAAAATTGATTCAGAATGCGGGTATTTAACCTGCAGTGGACAAACGATTATTTTTTTGTTCAATGCAAAGAAAAGGCTGTTTGTCTCATCTGTCAAGAGACGGTGGCGGTATTCAAAGAATACAATCTTCGCCGACACTATGAATCCCGTCACAAAGACAAGTACGATAGCTTGCAAGGCCAAATACGAGCAGACAAACTCTCAAAGCTAAAAAGTGGACTACTATCTCAGCAGAATACATTTGTACGCCAAGCTCAGCTGAACCAGGCATCCGTTCGGGCCAGCTTTCGGGTTGCTAAACTGATAGCAAGCAGCGGTAAGCCTTTCACTGACGGAGAGTTTGTTAAGAAATGTATGGATGCTGTCGCGGAGGAGTGTGTGTCCGAGAAGAAAGATGCATTTAATGCCGTAAGTCTGTCGGGCGAGTACAATCACCAGACGTTGAAGAAATCGGGAGTAATGTATATGCCCAGCTGCAGCAGAAGACGAAAGAATTTGACTTTTTTCATTAGCACTGGATGAGAGCACGGACGTGCAAGACACAGCGCAACTGCTCATTTTTATTCGTGGAGTTAGCGCAAACTTTGAGATATGCGAGGAGCTGGCAGCCCTCCAAAGTCTCAAAGGGACTACAACGGAGAGGATATTTTTGACAAAGTGTGCCAAACCATGGAGAAGTTGGACCTGGACTGGTCAAAGCTAGCTAGCATCACGACTGACGGGGCTCCTAGCATGGTGGGCGAAACTCGCGGTCTAATAGGACGCATGAACCGGGAGTTGGAAAAAGGGGTCTCACCGCCCCGCTACGAGTCCACTGCCTAATTCACCAGCAAGCACTGTGCTGCAAAGTGTTGACGTGGGATTCTGTAATGAAGGTTGTGGTGTCGTGCATAAACTTCATCAGAGCAAAGGGACTTAAACACAGGCAGTTCCAAGAATTCCTGTCTGAACTGGAGTCTACGCACGGAGATGTGCTGTACTACACAGAGGTCCGATGGCTGAGCCGGGGCAGAGTTTTGAGGCGTTTTTACGAGCTGCTACCCGAAATTAACGCATTTCTTCATTTAAAGACAAAACGGTCCCAGAGCTGATCGACCCAGAATGGAAATGGCACCTCGCATTTTTAACAGACGTGACAGAAATACTTAACAGCCTTAACTTGCAGCTACAAGGCGAGGGGAAACTCATTTGCGACATGTATTCACACATAAAAGCATTTGAGGTGAAATTAGCGCTGCTTTTGGAACAAGTGAAAAAGCGCAACTTCGTCCATCTTCCTGCTACCCAAAACCTGTCGACAGAGAACCCAGCGGTCCCGTTCCCAGCTGAAAAGTGTGTGGAAGCACTGGAAATGCTGAAGGCGGAGTTCGGTGTGCGATTCAGTGAACTACATGTTCATGCAAAAGAAATCCGTCTTTTTCAGAACCCCCTTTGTTGCCGACATTGATGAAGCCCAGCCTTCATATCAGTTTGAGTTGGCTGAGTTACAGAACTGTGATGTTCTGAAAGACGCATTCAAGCCCAACAGTCTCATTGACTTCTATGCCGCCCTCCCCAAACGACACATATCCAAACATCAAAAAAACACGCAATGAAAATGTCCACAGTTTTTGGCAGCACGTATATCTGCGAGAAAACCTTTTCTCGCATGAAACTGCTGAAAACTCCGATGAGATCAAGATTGACAGATGAACATTTGCATCAGTGCTTGAGACTGGCTGTAACTAGAATGGAACCTGATATTCAACTTCTCACCAGCCAGATGCAGGCCCACAGTTCACACTGATGAACATACATAGGTAAGCTCACTTTTCTGACTTGAATGAGTCATTCTGAGCATAAACACATATAATCATAATAAAATCTACTGGGATAAAATCCATCTTTACAACCATACTGGTAGTGAAATGTATTGTGCTGTGTAGGTGCTGTATCACTTAGTTCAGTTTCTCAACCTGCTTCCTTTGTGGTTTTCACAGGGGAAGTTGATGAGAGAGAGCTGCAAACAGCGGTGTCTACAAGCCTACTGGAACCTACAAAAGGATTATAAGGAAGGAACACAAGAACTTTAAGAGACTGCTCATATGTGTCAGAGAGATTCTGCTCTGACAACTGAGCTGAACTTTTATCTGTTAAGATTGTGCATGGCACAACAGAAAGTTAATGTTCCATGGCTTTTTTTTCTATGAAGAACCCAGAGAGTTATTTAGTTATTATTTATTTCATAAATAGTGTTATTTATTTCCTGTTTTTTCTGTGAAGAACTCAGAGAGGGTTATTTAGTTATTATTTATTTCATTAATAGTGTTATTATTTGTTTCCTGACTTTTTTTCTGTAAAGAACCTGGAAAGGGTTATTTGGTTATGTGTGGCTTTCTGGAAAACAATACATTTTTTAAGCTCCCCTACGATCGTCACACTTTTTCTGTTACAAACTGACACCGGCCCCCCATCAGAGAAGGGAAAAGTTATGTGGCCCTCACAGGAAAAAGTTTGGGGACCCCTGCTCTAATATAACATGTCACACATTGTAGCAAACTGATGGAATGTTAGGTGTCTGGCTCTCTGCCCCCCGCTGCTGGTTCTCTGCCCACCCCTGCTGGTTCTCTGGCCCCCTGCTGGTTCTCTGGCCCCCCTGCTGGTTCTCTGCCCCCCCTGCTGGTTCTCTGGCCCCCCCTGCTGGTTCTCTGCCCCCCTGCTGGTTCTCTGGCCCCCCTGCTGGTTCTCTGCCCCCCTGCTGGTTCTCTGGCCCCCTAATGGTTCTCTGCCCCCTAATGGTTCTCTGCCCCCTGCTGGTTCTCTGCCCCCCCCTGCTGGTTCTCTGCCCCCCCTGCTGGTTCTCTGCCCATGCCTGTTGCCTCCTTGGCCTCTCCTGCTGGCCTTCTCCAGAGCCAGCTAACTTGTAGTAATCATGATCGAATTACGGACCAGGCACGAAGGGCACGTGCCCAGGGGCCTTGACCTGCAGTGAGCCCCCATTGATTTTGTTAGTCACTCTCATTCAGATATCATCTTAACATGGCATTAGTCATGGCAAAATGTGTAGAATTGCAGGAAATTAGCTTCAAAACTGAAAACATTTATCTCCATCCCATGGCAAAATGTGCAGAACTACCAGTAATTAGCTTTAAAACTGCAACATTTTCTTTCAACCCCCATGGAAAAATGTGTAGAATTTAAGGAAATTAGCTTTCAAACTGCAGTTTTCACTCAACCCCATGGCAAAATGTTTAGAACTGCAGGAAATTATCTTTAAAACTGCAAATTCTTCTCTCCACCCCATGGCAAAATGTGTAAAATTGCATGAAATGTTTTCTATAATTGTAAAATCTTCTCTCCACCCCATGGTAGAATTGCAACAAACTTGTTTAAAAACTGCAATATTTTGTCTTCCCATTGCAAAGTGTATATTTGGAGGAAATGTACTCAAAAACCTAAACAAAATGTTGCTTAGGGCCCCAAAAGGCTATGGTGCACTACTTTTTTACCAGGGTCATTGAGATCCAGTTGGGTTTTCAATTCTACATTCCCTGTGTACATTACATTTAAGTTGATACCAGATCAGCTTGTCCATTTTGGGTCAGTAGTTTATATTGAAACAATGATGCAACATGATGACTGGTGTGTAACTTATGTGTGTGTAGAAGAGACTAAAGATGATGATGATGATGTCATAAGCAGAGGGAAAACAGGTCTTACCAACGTTGATGATCTTATGGCCCTCCTCCTTCTCTCTCTGATATGTTCTCTCTATCTTTCTGAGGTTCCTCTTCTCCCACCTCTTATTCACCCAGCCCACAGCTCTCCTTCGGATACTTTTATCGGCTGGGACAAGATCCTCCTTGTCATCTTCATTCTTCTTCTCCTCTTCAGGGTTCTCCTCCCCCTCTTCAGGGTTCTCCTCCCCCTCTTCAGGGTTCTCCTCCCCCTCTTCAGGGTTCTCCTCCTCCTCTTCAGGGTTCTCTAACTCACCCCTCTTGTACTTCTCAAGGATCTTCCTTATTTCCTCTTCCTCCCTTTTGTTAGCCTCTATCATCTTCTCCCTCTCTCTGATTAAAGCTAAATGGCCTTGAATGGCTCTCTTTCTCTCCTCCTCTCTCTCCTCCTTCTCTCTCTGATATGTTCTCTCTATCTTTCTGAGGTTCCTCTTCTCCCACTTCTTATTCAACCAGCCCACAGCTCTCCTTCGGATACTTTTATCGGCTGGGACAAGATCCTCCTTGTCATCTTCATTCTCCTCCTCCTCTTCAGGGTTCTTCTCCTCCTCTCTCTCCTCCTCTCTCTCCTCCTCTCTCTCCTCCTCTCTCTCCTCCTCTCTCTGACTCTCCTCCTCTCTTAGTCTGAACCTTTCTTTCTGTCTAGCAATTTCAATCTCTCGTTTTTTAGCCTGCTCCTCTTGTCGTCTTGCCCTCTCCTGTTTTCTTTCCATCTCCAGCAGTCTTTCCTCCTTCTCCCTCCTGATTTGTTGTCCTCTTTCCATTTGTTCTCGTTCCCCCTTCAACACTTCTAACCTCCTCTGTTTACGCCTGTTGAAGACTTCCCCGTGCTTTTTTCTTTAACATTAACTACTACATGCTTCTTCATGCTTACTTCCTTTCTTCTCTCTTCTTCTCTTTCTCTTTCCTCCTCCTCTGCTTCCTTAATCACTTTCTGCTTTTCTTCCCTCTCTCTCTCCAGTTCATTCTGTCCCTCAATCTTTTCTTCCTCCATCTCTTTGTGTTGCTGATCTTTTAATTCCATCTCTCTCTGATTCTGAGTCTCTTTCTCCATTTGTTTCTGTCTCTCCTCTTGTTGTTGTCGTCTGTCTATCTCTTCTCTCTCTCTCTGTCTCTTGTTCTCCCTCTCCCTTTCTTCCTCTTCCATCTCTATTTGCTGTTTACATCTTTCTTCTTCATGCTTTCTTTCAATCTCTCTCTGTCTCTCTTCTTCTTCTTCTATTTTTTTCTGTCTCTTCTCCATACTCTTCCTTTCTATCTCCTTGCATCTTTTGTTCTCCCTCTCCCTTTCTTCCTCTTCCATCTCTATTTGCTGTTTAAATCTTTCTTCTTCATGCTTCCTTTCAATCTCTCTCTGTCTCTCTTCTTCTTCTATTTTTTTCTGTCTCTTCTCCATTCTCTTTCTTTCAATCTCTCTCTGTCTCTCTTCTTCTTCTATTTTTTTCTGTCTCTTCTCCATACTCTTCCTTTCTATCTCCTTGCATCTTTTGTTCTCCCTCTCCCTTTCTTCCTCTTCCATCTCTATTTGCTGTTTAAATCTTTCTTCTTCATGCTTTCTTTCAATCTCTCTCTGTGTCTCTTCTTCTTCTATTTTTTTTCTGTCTGTTCTCCATTCTCTTTCTTTCAATCTCTCTCTGTCTCTCTTCTTCTTCTTCTATTTTTTTCTGTCTCTTCTCCATACTCTTCCTTTCTATCTCCTTGCATCTTTTGTTCTCCCTCTCTCTTTCTTCCTCTTCCATCTCTATTTGCTGTTTACATCTTTCTTCTTCATGCTTTCTTTCAATCTCTCTCTGTCTCTCTTCTTCTTCTATTTTTTTCTGTCTCTTCTCCATTCTCTTTCTTTCAATCTCTCTCTGTCTCTCTTCTTCTTCTATTTTTTTCTGTCTCTTCTCCATACTCTTCCTTTCTATCTCCTTGCATATTTTGTTCTCCCTCTCCCTTTCTTCCTCTTCCATCTCTATTTGCTGTTTAAATCTTTCTTCTTCATGCTTCCTTTCAATCTCTCTCTGTCTCTCTTCTTCTTCTATTTTTTTCTGTCTCTTCTCCATTCTCTTTCTTTCAATCTCTCTCTGTCTCTCTTCTTCTTCTATTTTTTTCTGTCTCTTCTCCATACTCTTCCTTTCTATCTTGCATCTTTTGTTCTCCCTCTCCCTTTCTTCCTCTTCCATCTCTATTTGCTGTTTAAATCTTTCTTCTTCATGCTTTCTTTCAATCTCTCTCTGTGTCTCTTCTTCTTCTATTTTTTTCTGTCTGTTCTCCATTCTCTTTCTTTGAATCTCTCTCTGTCTCTCTTCTTCTTCTTCTATTTTTTTCTGTCTCTTCTCCATACTCTTCCTTTCTATCTCCTTGCATCTTTTGTTCTCCCTCTCCCTTTCTTCCTCTTCCATCTCTATTTGCTGTTTAAATCTTTCTTCTTCATGCTTTCTTTCAATCTCTCTCTGTCTCTCTTCTTCTTCTATTTTTTTCTGTCTCTTCTCCATTCTCTTTCTTTCAATCTCTCTCTGTCTCTCCTTCTTCTATTTTTTTCTGTCTCTTCTCCATACTCTTCCTTTCTATCTCCTTGCATCTTTTGTTCTCCCTCTCCCTTACTTCCTCTTCCATCTCTATTTGCTGTTTAAATCTTTCTTCTTCATGCTTTCTTTCAATCTCTCTCTGTGTCTCTTCTTCTTCTATTTTTTTCTGTCTGTTCTCCATTCTCTTTCTTTCAATCTCTCTCTGTCTCTCTTCTTCTTCTTCTATTTTTTTCTGTCTCTTCTCCATACTCTTCCTTTCTATCTCCTTGCATCTTTTGTTCTCCCTCTCTCTTTCTTCCTCTTCCATCTCTATTTGCTGTTTATATCTTTCTTCTTCATGCTTTCTTTCAATCTCTCTCTGTCTCTCTTCTTCTTCTATTTTTTTCTGTCTCTTCTCCATTCTCTTTCTTTCAATCTCTCTCTGTCTCTCTTCTTCTTCTTCTATTTTTTTCTGTCTCTTCTCCATACTCTTCCTTTCTATCTCCTTGCATCTCTTGTTCTCCCTCTCTCTTTCTTCCTCTTCCATCTCTATTTGCTTCTGTTTGTGTCTCTCCTCTTCTTCTCCTCCCTCCATCTCCTTCTTCTTCTCCTCTTCTTGTTGTCCCTGTTTTGGTATTTTCTCTTTTCTCGTTCTTTCTACCTCTTTCTGTGTGTCGTTCTCACCCTCTGTCTTCTCCTCCATGGCCATTTGGTTCTGTTTCCATGTATACTCGTCTGTTTCCATATTTTCTAATTCTGTCATCTGTTCCTTGATATCCTTGAAGATTTCCTCCAGTTCAGACGTCTTGTTGTCATTGATGAGGGCTGTCTCTCTCTCTATCTCTCTCTCCATCTCTATCTCTCCCTCCATCTCCATCTCTCTCTCTCCATCTCTCTCTCCATCTCTCTCTCTGTCTCTATCAAATTTTCTCTCTGGTCCAGTCTCATCTTTCAATGTAATCTCTTCTTTCATTCTCGCAACCTCTCTGTCTAACACTAGTACATTTTTGTTAACCTGTTTCACTCTTTCATTCTGTCTTCTAAACGCTTCTTTCGCTCTTTGAAATTTTATTTTGTATTGAATCTCTTTTGTTGTCATGTCTTCTTTCAATCTCTCAACCTCTCTCTCTCAACTCTTTTACCTTTTTGTTAACCTGTTTGACTTCCTCATTCTCTGCAATACGCATGTCTCTTTTTCTTTCAAATGCTATTTCCTGTTCAATCTCTTTCAATCTCTCAATCTCTCGTTCTAACGCTTTTATTGTTTCCTCTGCCTGTTTCACTTTCTCCTTCATTTCTTGTCTCTCCAATTCTGCTTTTCTCTCCCTTTCCCTCTGTCTTTCACTCTGTCTTTCCGTCTCAATAGGTTTGTTGTTCCAGGCCAGTCTTGGTCGCTGATCCTCCATGACTTTCTGCCATAGCCTCAATATCGCTATCTCTTGCTTCATTTTTAAAAGGTTCAATTAGTGCTCATTTATGACCAAGACATACTTTCAAAGGATTTGCAGTGAATGATACATAGAAATACAACCTAGAGCTAGGTAATTGAATCAAACACTGGACAACATCGATAGCAGGGTCATTTTGACCAATTAATCTGGTCAATTCATTGTCAATTAATGTATTGACATGGTTTGAAAAAATCATGAGACATTTTATGGAATCAATTATGTCCAACATCTGTACAAATACAAACACACAACTAGTTTTCCCATTCAGTTAGGGGTTTGAGAAATACCCGTTACAATTTGTGTGATGTTACAACAATGTTGCCTTTGATGTTTATGCTTGTAGAAATTACTCCTACAAATGATGTTTCACTGATGTAATTATTTACAACCTGCACACATACAGTTATCATCAACAACAACAACAGTAATGATATTAATAAGGAAGTGGATATTCGACAGGCAGAAGAAAGGCATAGGGGTTGAGATAAATGAAGGTTAGGGTAGGTTCAGGACCTAGGGTTGGGTTAAGGTTAAGGTTAGGGTAATGGTTAGGTTCAGGACCTAGGGTTGGTTTAAGGTTAGGGTAATGGTTAGGTTCAGGACCTAGGGTTGGGTTAAGGTTAAGGTTAGGGTTAGGGTAATGGTTAGGTTCAGGACCTAGGGTTGGGTTAAGGTTAAGGTTAGGGTAATGGTTAGGTTCAGGACCTAGGGTTGGGTTAAGGTTAAGGTTAGGGTAATGGTTAGGTTCAGGACCTAGGGTTGGTTTAAGGTTAGGGTAATGGTTAGGTTCAGGACCTAGGGTTGGGTTAAGGTTAGGTATAGTTTCAGTGAGGTTAAGGTAAGGTAAGGGTTAAGGTGAGAGAAAGGCATAAAAGTTAACATTGGGTTAGCATACCGCTATCCACCGCCATTCATTTTCAGCCGGGTAAATATACACTGCCTTTTAATAATAACAATGTAATATCTTACCTGGGCCAGTTGTAGTTTCGTTATCAGCAGATCCACCAGTTGTTTGAGTCTGTTGATCTCCTCCATTTTTCTCTGCCTCTCTGCCTCCCTCAGTCTGTCTCTCTGCCTCCCTCACTCTGCCTCTCTGCCTCCCTCAGTCTGTCTCTCTGCCTCCCTCAGTCTGTCTCTCTGCCTCCCTCAGTCTGTCTCTCTGCCTCCCTCTGTCTCTCTGCCTCCCTCTGTCTCTCTGCTTCCCTCGGTCTCTGTATCTCTGCCTCCCTCTGTCTCTGTCTCTCTGCCTCCCTCTGTATCTCTGCCTCCCTCAGTCTCTCTGCCTCCCTCAGTCTCTCTGCCTCCCTCAGTCTCAGGATCTCAGCCTTCCACTCTTTCATTACACCCCTTTCTACTCTTCTTCTGCTCCTTTCATCCTTTAAAAGGGCTCTGAGATTGTCTGTCTCACACTGTAATTTTTCAATCATCTCGTCCTTCTCCATTCCACCAGATGGCCTCTTAAAAGACTGAGATTGCCATTCAATCAGTAATAATATGAACCTTTTTCAATCCAATGTAAAGAGTATTGTTGCATCAATCTGTTTGACATTGAACTGTGATATCCCATTGGGCACAGATGTCGGTTTAACATCTAGTTTTGATTTACATTTGGTTGAGTTGTCAACTAAGTGAAGTAGGCTAGCGGATGGTTAATGTATTGTAAACTTTGCTAAATATTTGACTCACCTCAAATAACTCTTGTCAAATCGCAGTTTTAGTGTGGAACTGAGTAATATCTTTGACAGGAAGAAACTTTACCTGGCCTGGAGCTGTATTGTTGCGTCATTTGAAACACTTGAGCATCATAATGGTTATCCGCGCCTGCTTGATTGACAGCTAGGGGTTCTCCTGCGCATGTGTCCAAAAGTCGATATTGTTTAGCTACTCATAATTGATAAAGACATTATGAACTATTTTCACTTTACTTGTATGTCGTCTATTTTTGCCTAAGGTTATCTGGTAGCCTATGTTCTGTGATTTCTCTTTGTATGGACCTAACGTTCAATGAAATACAAAACAGCAACCACAACGTACAAACATTTCCCACACAAATACATATGTGGGTGTGTAGTGAGTACACAAAATAATAACATAACAGCCATAACAGTACAAACAAACATACAATCTCTAGTGCACCTGTCCAGTGCGAACTGTTCCGTGCGTCACCATCACTAACTGCTGGACTACACCTGGAATAGCAGCGATGGGACAGGACTGGAACTACCAGTTGGATATCACGAAATTGGGGAGAAAAAGCGGTAAAAGTACCACAAAATAAAGTGTTTTTATATATTTATACATTTATATATTAAAATATTAATGTTCCCTGGGGCACCAGATTCCATTTGATCAGTTTTCAATTGGCCACCGTTACCTCAAGACCCGCCTATTCCAATTAATTATAAACTCTTATTGGTTTGTCCCTGTGACAGTCATTCGTAACCTCCTGATGGTTGCCTGTTGATTGTCGTGCGCCATCGTTGCATATCGTGAGCTGGAGGAGCGTTCGTCCAACTCCTCATCGAAGTGAATGGCAGCGGCGCATCATCCATCCGCTGAAAGGATAGTTTGCGACGCGACAAGCGTTTGGGGAGTACATTCATTGAAACGGAACGACTGTTTTTAAATTCTAGGGGGACTCTTGCTCCATGGTAAAATCTCAGCAGCGATGTCTCTGCTGTGCGTCAGAGGTTGGTTCTATTCCTCTTCCCTGTTCTTATTATACCGTACATATCTGTCACATTAATGACATGGCACTCAGGAAAGTCTGTCTGTAGGCTATTGGGTAGCTGCGCATAGACCGTTGAGTTGGCACGTTCCAGTCCAAGCATGACCTGGAATGTGAGAAGGGAGCTATTCTATAACACATGTAGATGACATTTGCCTTTATGTGTAGATTTTGGTTTTATATTTCACATCTGATTGATGATTAGGCCTATGAATTTTGATTCCACTTTGGCTACCTTCCACCATATTGTCCTCTCTTGCAATATCTTACACTTTATGATGCGCTTGTGCAGATCTTCTCTCTAAGCAATAGTCATGATAGTTTGAATGAGTTGAGTAAACTCCACTGTTGTTCTCAGTCTGTACTGTACTGTCCCTGGAGACACTCCACATAGTTGACCTAGATTGAGCCCACTTTGTGCCACTGGTCAACTAATCATCAAAACCTCTGATTAGTGAATCAGGTGTGCTGGTGGTGGAATACATATCATGAATTGGTTAGGGGGAGGACAGGTTTGAGAAGCCAAAGACTAAATTGACTTTTCTGACCAACATCCCACTGACAGCCCGACTAGTCAAAACCTAAAACTGACCCTAACATTAACCCTTAACCCTTAAAGGTAGACTGAGTGAATTGACATTGCTACGGGCAGCACTGCAGATATTGAGATGGGTGAGATGCAAGACTTTGTTCTCACAGTCACACACAGTATCTGCTGCATGTGCCCAGGTTCACTTCACGCTGTTGCAGTGTGATAGCCACGGGATCAAAACAGCTGAGAAGTTGAGCATCGCGCTTCAACACTCTTAGTTGTTGCGGAAATTGACCCAGTATGATGTTTCCTTTCTGCATCTAAGTCATATCACTGAGTCTACCTTCAAGACACCCTGGTTTAGGAAACCACTGTGAGGAGTACGGCCATGACACATGATTTGGATGTGAGCTGAGGCTCCAGATCGGTTCCAGACTAGTCCACTACTATGATCTCTACTGTGCTCTACTGTACTCTACTGTGCTCTACTCTACTGTGCTCTACTCTACTGTGCTCTACTGTGCTCTACTCTACTATGCTCTACTGTGCTCTACTTTGAAACTTAATTCGGAGAAGATATTTAAACGTGGTCACGTTAAAAACGGAGGGAGATTTTACAATAATTCCATTACCAAAGTTTGCATCTGCACAGTTCTATCACTAAATTAGTTTTTGCACATTTTTCAGAGGAAATGGTTAAAAGTAGTCCTTGTGCATAGAGTTGTATGGTTTGTTAATCTTGGAAACCAATGGTTATTATTTGGCATACGTTTTAAAGTGAAATAACTGAGTCACTGCTGTAATCAACCAACTGTGAGACTGCTGTAACCAACCAACTGTGAGACTGCTGTAACCAACCAACTGTGAGACTGCTGTAATCAACCAACTGTGAGACTGCTGTAACCAACCAACTGTGAGACTGCTGTAACCAACCAACTGTGAGACTGCTGTAATCAACCAACTGTGAGACTGCTGTAACCAACCAACTGTGAGACTGCTGTAACCAACCAACTGTGAGACTGCTGTAACCAACCAACTGTGAGACTGCTGTAACCAACCAACTGTGAGACTGCTGTAATCAACCAACTGTGAAACTGCTGTAACCAACCAACTGTGAGACTGCTAATAACCGATCAGTAGTTTTCTCAGGTTGAGACTGGTAACGATACGGCTGCAGCTCTATCCTCCAGAGGCTGGAGTGGGTATTACAGTGGACTGACTGACTGGCTGCCTGGCTGGCAGAGTGCTAACTAGGACACTGGGCCTGCCCTGAGTATCAGTCTGCTAACCTGGCATGAACCATGGCGAGCAGTGCCGAGCAACAGCACCAGACAAATCACCAGTTTAGCATCACGGTGTGTGTGTCTATCAATAGTCTCACATCTCTGTGTCTCCTGCTGTTTCTGTCTTTCTCTCTGAACTCTACAAACCACAGTCATTAATATAGAAAGAAGTAACACATATATTGTGTAATTTCATGTCACTTCTGAACACAGGACTAACTTTTCTCTTCTCTCTCTCTCTCTCTCTCTCTCTCTCTCTCTCTCTCTCTCTCTCAGTGAAGAAAGCCAAGCTGCATGGGCCTCCAGGTAAAAAAGACCAGCACACAAACAACATTTGGTTCTGGGTGCCGTGATTACATATGTTGTGATCCCTTATCCCTACAGTGATCCCTATGTGGTGATCCCTTATCCCTACAGTGATCCCTATGTGGCGATCCCTTATCCCTACAGTGATCCCTATGTGGTGATCCCTTATACTACAGTGATCCCTATGTGGTGATCCCTTACACTACAGTGATCCCTATGTGGTGATCCCTTATCCCTACAGTGATCCCTATGTGGTGATCCCTTATACTACAGTTATCCCTATGTGGTGATCCCTTATACTACAGTGATCCCTATGTGGTGATACCTTATACTACAGTGATCCCTATGTGGTGATCCCTTATACTACAGTGATCTCTATATGGTGATCCCTTATCCCTACAGTGATCCCTAGGTGGTGATCCCTTATACTACAGTAATCCCTATGTGGTGATCCCTTATACTACAGTGATCCCTATGTGGTGATCCCTTATACTGCAGTGATCCCTATGTGGTGATCCCTTATACTACAGTGATCCCTATGTGGTGATCCCTTATACTACAGTGATCCCTATGTGGTGATCCCTTATACTACAGTGATTACCTATGTTGTGATCCCTTATACTACAGTGATCCCTATGTGGTGATCCATTATCCCTACATTGATCCCTATGTGGTGATCCCTTATACTACAGTGATCCCTATGTGGTGATCCCTTATACTACAGTGATTACCTATGTGGTGATCCCTTATACTACAGTGATTACCTATGTGGTGATCCCTTATAGTACAGTGATCCCTATGTGGTGATCCATTATCCTTACAGTGATCCCTATGTGGTGATCCCTTATACTACAGTGATCCCTATGTGGTGATCCCTTATACTACAGTGATTACCTATGTGGTGATCCCTTATACTACAGTGATCCCTATGTGGTGATCCCTTATACTACAGTGATCCCTATGTGGTGATCCATTATCCCTAAAGTGATCCCTATGTTGTGATCCCTTATACTACAGTGATCCCTATGTGGTGATCCCTTATACTACAGTGATCCCTATGTGGTGATCCCTTATACTACAGTGTTACCTATGTGGTGATCCCTTATCCCTACAGTGATCCCTATATGGTGATCCCTTATACTACAGTGATACCTATGTGGTGATCCCTTATACTACAGTGATCCCTATGTGGTGATCCCTTATACTACAGTGATTACCTATGTGGTGATCCCTTATACTACAGTGATCCCTTTGTGGTGATCTATTATCCCTACAGTGATCCCTTTGTGGTGATCCCTTATACTACAGTGATCCCTATGTGGTGATCCCTTATACTACAGTGATTACCTATGTGGTGATCCCTTATACTACAGTGATCCCTATGTGGTGATCCCGTATACTACAGTGATTACCTATGTGGTGATCCCTTATACTACAGTGATCCCTATGTGGTGATCCATTATCCCTACAGTGATCCCTATGTGGTGATCCCTTATACTACAGTGATCCCTATGTGGTGATCCCTTATACTACAGTGATTACCTATGTGGTGATCCCTTATCCCTACAGTGATCCCTATTTGGTGATCCCTTATACTACAGTGATCCCTATTTGGTGATCCCTTATACTACAGTGATTACCTATGTGGTGATCCCTTATCCCTACAGTGATCTCTATATGGTGATCCCTTATACTACAGTGATCCCTATGTGGTTATCCCTTATACTACAGTGATCCCTATGTGGTGATCCCTTATACTACAGTGATTACCTATGTGGTGATCCCTTATACTACAGTGATCCCTATGTGGTGATCCATTATCCCTACAGTGAACCCTATGTGGTGATCCCTCATACTACAGTGATTACCTATGTGGTGATCCCTTAACCCTACAGTGATCGCTATATGGTGATCCCTTATACTGCAGTGATCCCTATGTGGTGATCCCTTATACTACAGTGATTACCTATGTGGTGATCCCTTAACCCTACAGTGATCGCTATATGGTGATCCCTTATACTGCAGTGATCCCTATGTGGTGATCCCTTATACTACAGTGATTACCTATTAGGTGATCCCTTATCCCTACAGTGATCCCTATATGGTGATCCCTTATACTACAGTGTTTACCTATGTGGTGATCCCTTATCCCTACAGTGATCGCTATATGGTGATCCCTTATACTGCAGTGATCCCTATGTGGTGATCCCTTATACTACAGTGATTACCTATTAGGTGATCCCTTATCCCTACAGTGATCCCTATATGGTGATCCCTTATACTACAGTGATCCCTATGTGGTGATCCATTATCCCTACAGTGATCCCTATGTGGTGATCCCTTATACTACAGTGATCCCTATGTGGTGATCTCTTATACTACAGTGATTACCTATGTGGTGATCCATAATACTACAGTGATCCCTATGTGGTGATCCATTATCCCTACAGTGATCCCTATGTGGTGATCCCTTATACTACAGTGATCCCTATGTGGTGATCCCTTATACTACAGTGATTACCTATGTGGTGATCCCTTATCCCTACAGTGATCCCTATATGGTGATCCCTTATACTGCAGTGATCCCTATATGGTGATCCCTTATACTACAGTGATCCCTATTTGGTGATCCCTTATACTACAGTGATCCCTATTTGGTGATCCCTTATACTACAGTGATCCCTATGTGGCGATCCTTTATACTACAGTGATTACCTACACTACCATTCAAAAGTTCGCCTCAATTTAACATTGTATATATCCCATAGGCCTCTACATTATGGACAAGGTATGTTTATGAAAACCATTATTAAAACAGTTTTTTCATTCACATTTACCACAAAAACCAAGGTATGAGTACTGTCATGTGCATGTTTTGTTAATCATCTGTATAACTACTATTTTTGGGATTCACAGACTTCACCCTCCCTACACCTCTGATGAATATAACAGGAAACCTGTTCGATCACCATGCACTGCAAAATCATTCTGACTATGGATATGGAGAACATCAACACATTAACATCAACATGCCAGAGGATATATCCATTGGACTTGGGGCTCTGCTGGGAGTTTACCTCATATTTGGATTTTTATATTCTGCTTTGCCACTCAAATCATAATAAACACTGACAACTAAAATATTGTGTTATTGTTGTTATTGTTAAGCATATTATTAATAATAATAGGGAGGGGTGGTAGTTAGAAAATTAACCCCAAAAAGGTTATTCAAAAGGTTCTTTGACGATCCATTAAAAGCGGTTCTTAGAAGAACGTATAGGGTTCCCCCACAGTATAAATTGGAAGAACCCCTAAAGGATCCTCCAGGAACCTTTACTTTTTATAGTGTAGGCTAGTCGATCACCAAACATTTCTGTAGAAAAGCAACCGATAAAGGCTTGGGCTCCTATTTTTATTGTTCGTGTTGTGCTGTTGATGGTAGGTGCACTTGATTCAGAAGCCCTGTTGGCGATAGGTGCACTTGATTCAGAAGCCCTGTTGGCGGTAGGTGCACTTTATTCAGAAGCCCTGTTGATGGTAGGTGCACTTGATTCAGAAGCCCTGTTGATGGTAGGTGCACTTGATTCAGAAGCCCTGTTGGAGGTAGGTGCACTTGATTCAGAAGCCCTGCACACCGGGTATGCAAAGTGTTCCCATTTTGAACCATTTAATTATTCGCAAAAGACAAACTCTGTTTACCCGGCGGACCGGGAGATCTGTTGGTGCGCCTACTGTGCTGGACAATCCGATAGCTCAAGTCACAGCTACCACGACCCCCGCCACAAAACCGTTTTGATACTAGCCTGCAAAGATTGATACTAGCCTACGTGAGATTTCATAACTTTTAAAACCATGACCAGAGAGAGACTGTCAAATAATACAGCAAAGATCTGCTGTTTTTATGAGTGAGTTCATGTCTAATTGTTTATTCAGCTCTGTCACTGTTTTTATTCAACACTATTACAAAACATAAAACGTGCTTCTCTCTACTTCCCGTTGCGCTGCAGCAGCAATGAATGAGTAGTGTATCGATACCCTGCGTTTTTATTATTATTAGCAGCTCGTCGTGTCTATTTTAATATCAAGGAATATTTCACTTTCTCTGGTCATAGGAACAACATGAATTTGTGCATGAGGCAGATGCAGTGCGATTCGCCACCAGGTGGAAGATTGTGTCCCCTCTCTCTGGTCAGTCTCACCAGAGGAAAGGAAGGAGAGAGCAGGGGCCGTGAGAGGCGGACGTGGACCCTCTGCTGCTCTCTCCTTCCCTCGGCAGAGATTGCCGTGTTCAAAACAACAAGGAGCTCGGAAATCTCCGACTTCAGTTCATTCGAGACAACTGGGAACTCTGGAAAAAACGAGATCCGACTGAGAAAATATTTTGAACGGTCATTCAACTCTGAATTCCAAGTCGGAAACGTGGGTATCTTTCTAGAGCTCCGACTTTCCGACCAGAAGAACACTGACTTCATGATTTGAGTTCCTTGAGTTCCCAGTTATCTTGAAAACACCATGCCCATCAAATATAGGTAACATCAGTCCAGTAAAAAAAAAACTAAAAAAAAATATATATAATAAGGTCTGAGAAGGACAATATAGCCAATATACTATGATAATACAGTGGGGAAAAAAGTATTTAGTCAGCCACCAATTGTGCAAGTTCTCCCACTTAAAAAGATGAGAGAGGCCTGTAATTTTCATCATAGGTACACGTCAACTATGACAGACAAAATGAGAAAAAAAAATCCAGAAAATCACTTTGTAGGATTTTTAATGAATTTATTGGCAAACGATGGTGGAAAATAAGTATTTGGTCAATAACAAAAGTTTCTCAATACTTTGTTATATACCCTTTGTTGGCAATGACACAGGTCAAACGTTTTCTGTAAGTCTTCACAAGGTTTTCACACACTGTTGCTTGTATTTTGGCCCATTCCTCCATGCAGATCTCCTCTAGAGCAGTGATGTTTTGGGGCTGTCGCTGGGCAACACAGACTTTCAACTCCCTCCAAATATTTTCTATGGGGTTGAGATCTGGAGACTGGCTAGGCCACTCCAGGACCTTGAAATGCTTCTTACGAAGCCACTCCTTCGTTGCCCGGGCGGTGTGTTTGGGATCATTGTCATGCTGAAAGACCCAGCCACGTTTCATCTTCAATGCCCTTGCTGATGGAAGGAGGTTTTCACTCAATCTCACGATACATGGCCCCATTCATTCTTTCCTTTACACGGATCAGTCGTCCTGGTCCCTTTGCAGAAAAACAGCCCAAAAGCATGATGTTTCCACCCCCATGCTTCATAGTAGGTATGGTGTTCTTTGGATGCAACTCAGCATTCTTTGTCCTCCAAACATGACGAGTTGAGTTTTTACCAAAAAGTTATATTTTGGTTTCATCTGACCATATGACATTCTCCCAATCCTCTTCTGGATCATCCAAATGCACTTCAGACGGGCCTGGACATGTACTGGCTTAAGCAGGGGGACACGTCTTGCACTGCAGGATTTGAGTCCCTGGCTGCGTAGTGTGTTACTGATGGTAGGCTTTGTTACTTTGGTCCCAGCTCTCTGCAGGTCATTCACTAGGTCCCCCCGTGTAGTTCTGGGATTTTTGCTCACTGTTCTTGTGATCATTTTGACCCCACGGGGTGAGATCTTGCGTGGAGCCCCAGATTGAGGGAGATTATCAGTGGTCTTGTATGTCTTCCATTTCCTAATAATTGCTCCCACAGTTGATTTCTTCAAACCAAGCTGCTTACCTATTGCAGATTCAGTCTTCCCAGCCTGGTGCAAGTCTACAATTTTGTTTCTGGTGTCCTTTGACAGCTCTTTGGTCTTGGCCATTGTGGAGTTTGGAGTGTGACTGTTTGAGGTTGTGGACAGGTGTCTTTTATACTGATAACAAGTTCAAACAGGTGCCATTAATACAGGTAACAGTGGAGGACAGAGGAGCCTCTTAAAGAAGAAGTTACAGGTCTGTATGAGCCAGAAATCTTGCTTGTTTGTAGGTGACCAAATACTTATTTTCCACCATAATTTGCAAATAAATTCATTAAAAATCCTACAATGTGATTTTTTTGTATTTTTCTCTCTCAATTTGTCTGTCATAGTTTACGTGTACCTATGATGAAAATTACAGGCCTCTCTCATATTTTTAAGTGGGAGAACTTGCACAATTGGTGGCTGACTAAATACTTTTTTTCCCCACTGTATATTAGGCCTAATGCACAAACCTAATTTTTATTAGGTTAATGTTACATTTTTTAAGTCATGTAAAAATAAAAAATTAATCAGAGAGGTACAGCTTGCTTTTTCACTGCGAAAGTAATCTTGACTCAGAAAAGGTTGGTTGGCCTAACCAAACTTTTTTGGTGAGAAAACCATCAGTCAGTTGAAAATGCGATGGAAACCCATTTAACTTGTATTTTGTATTCTGTACATGGGAATTTAACCGCAAAATGTATTGTTATGTGCACTACGTCATCACGCTCAGACCTTTATCTGGAACAAGTCAATTTGATGGAAACACATCTCTGGTGGGAAAATGCGCATATTGTTTTTATGCAGATTCTACAATATTCGCATGAAAATCTGTTGCCAATTGGATGGAAACCTAGATACTGACATTATAATCCTCACACAGTATTTATCTTTCTCTCTCTTGCTCTGTCTCTCTCTCTCTCTCTCTCTCTCTCTCTAATTAACAATGTCACAAATGTAAATAAAAATCATAAATCATATACTAGATTTGTATAACCTAACTAAGCTAAATGCTAACTATTGATTTATATTTAGTATAAGTTAGCTTTATATTGAAGATTCGGATGATGCACGTCAATACCTCTTCAACAGTATGGAGGACTAAAAGTGCCACAATTAAATAAATAAATACACCATTAAATAATTACTTAAATGTGTCATTAATTAATTAAATGTGTCATTAATTAATTAAAATTAGAATTAAATACATAAATGTGTAATTAAATGTATCATTAATTAATTCAAATACCGATTCATTTTATGTAAAATACATATATAATTATTTCACTATTTACATTTACATTTCATGGTCCTGCGTTGGAGTGATTCATGAATTACTTAAAACTGTCAAACTGACCCATCAAAAGTTGGTAGGCGGAACCTAACGCCTGATTGGTTACCCTCTGCATCAAGCCAAAACAAATCAATTCCGGATAATGGATTGATGCAGAGCTACTGAACACATTCCAATACACTGGGTGGCGCTATTCACCTCTCGTTGGTTTAGTTACACGGTTAAACAGTACTTTCATTGCAACGGCTAAAAATCAAGAGAAGACTCGGTCCTGCTAGCCCCAATGTTGAGACGCTGTGTGAGGTGCAGGACAAAATGTCTAAAAGTTGCCCGGAGCTGCTGAGAGAAGCAGCGAATTTGATTGAGAAGCTCTGAGCAGAAGTCCAACGGCTCCCGCGTGCACCGGTGACTCCGGCAGCTCAGTCACAGCAGATACCGGCCGCTCAATCACGTACACCTGTCCAAGGTAAGCTAAGTAATTTCATGTTAGCCAGGTGTGCTACTATTTAATGATTCGGGACACACGTGTAGGTTAAATTAGATCGACTCGAACATGTATTTGCATGCGGTATTATGATGCTTCGTGCGTGACACGTTTATTGTTAATGGGGGGAAGCATAAACCTAGCTAGTTCGCTAATCGGCTAAATGGTGTTAGCTGGCTTGAGCATCCCAAGATAGAAGTAGAGGCTGTTTTAGCTGACTGGTGACCATTGAGCTGTTACGTTTTCTGTGTTGCAGCGGAGGTAGCAAGGCTCTTTGCGCCATATAACATTGGAGCCAGAAGGAATATGACGAGACGACCAGCACAAGTCCAAGTTAGCCGAAGAAGCTACACACACACTGTCTGTTGTTTGGCTGACCACAATGCGGATAAAATTCCAAGCGTACTGTTTAAAGCTGAACTTCTTACTTCAGGACTTGGAGAGCAAAAAGTAACATTTTCAGGTCAGTGCGAAACTAGGCATTTACCAAAAGTAAAAAAAGTTTGTACTGTCTGTGGCTTGTTGAAATTATTTGCATTTCTTTTTATAGTGACTCAAACTTAATTGGTGTTCATAGTGTCAATAATAGTTATCACAGGCTTATTTGCTTAATTTAAGGTGAGGTGAGTTATGATTTTGTTTTGTTTTTTTCTCCAGGGAATGACCACGATCCCATGGTTATAACAAATAAACTGATGGAAGTGTTTCGAAGCTCCAACAAGGGGGAGGCTTTGAATTTCTAAAACTTGTAGGATCTACTCGCAGTCTAAATCTTGCGTTGCTTCAGTGTCCCAGCACTGGATACACCCTTGCCTATCTGAAAGATCCATCGACGATGATTGGACAGGCTACAATCTACATACGTCCACTTCAACAGGATCTACCCTTAGATTGTGTACATACATTTACAGAGACTTAGTTTAATACATAATCAAAACAAAGATTACTGGTGACTTTTAATCATTAATTAAAAGCCATTTGTTGTTGTTGTTGTTGTTAGGAGAGCTCACGTCCTGCCTCTGGTCCAGTCATCCCCTGCATCACTTGTCAGAAGGAAGTTCCCTTTTCAGAGATGAAGCTGCACAGATTGAGCTGCAATGGGTATGTACTTCTTAAAGCAATGCAAGGGTAGCATAATTTATTTTCTTTGGGAATATGTCTCTCTTATTGTTGTGCACACAAATAAGCGAGTATGACCATCATTTCAATTGTGTTAACTTCAAGGACACCCATGCAGGAATCAGAAAGAGAACAAGAGGGAGGCCAAAGTGAAGAAAATGATAGTGAGACAGCCCTAGTCAGTGACAGTGTTCCAGTGAGGCCTGAAACATCAGCTGAGAGTGCAGTAGTACCGGCAGTGATTGTCAACGAGGAGTTGGATCGCAAAGAAACAGACAGTGGTTTGTGTCATCACAATAGTGTTGCTATAAGATTGTGTGTAACTGAAAAGTTAATAGAAAGATAACACCTGTAGGATATAATTAGATAAGATAATACAGTTACAGACAATTAATAACATGCAACTGGGTTTTTCTATTTTTCTAATATTTAGTTGTAGTTGTTTAGTAGTGCTGTTTTTATGTCAACTCAGCGTTGTGACAGGTTCTGAAGATGTTGGGTCTCACGTTTTGTCAGTGAAATGAACAGAATTTTCCTCCTGTTCTGTAGAGTGAGAGGATATCTGTATATGCAGGTAACATGCCAACTCACAATATGTCTCTCTGTAATAGATAACTTTATTGTTGTTGTTTGTTTAGAATGGAAGCTTATTAAAGAACCCACTCAAGCTGCCAAAGTTTTCAAAGAGAATCTGCTAAGGGAACATGCAACTGGGAAACCACTTAGAATGAAGATGGATGTAAGGGACTCTGAAGAGGACAGGGAACGGGAGCTTCTCTTATTCTATAAACAGCAGCAAGAATGGGCATGTCCACTTCATTGTACTCTGGTTGGTAAGTAATATAACATTTATAATATAAATACATCAGTACAGTTTATACCACTCAAGTAGCTTATATGTAATTGTTAAATGGGAGAATGGAATGCACAAAATTATATAATTGATAAAAATGTTATATGTATGTATGTGAATATTGTGCACAATATACTCTTGTTATCTGGAATAATCAATATTAAGGATGCTATTCTAGAATTACAGCCAATAGAAGTTTTTCTCCCTTTCTTGTTAAATGTTACCAAATCCAGTTACCTGTATTAGGCCGCCACTTTTTTTCCAGTGTTATTATCAGTATTTTATTTCAGGTGATGTTGCTATCGGAGAGGGAGTGATGCGGTACTTTATGACAACAATCATATCCAAACTCCAGTTTGGATTCAGTCTAGATCTTGGTAAGTATCTTACTAATTTTTTGAAGGTTAATCCATCTATAAATTGCAGAAATGTCTGTCTGTAGCGCATGTCTCTCAGTTAGTCCGATGGATTTCAAACTTGACAGGTGTCTTGCTCTGGTCACGAGTAAGTGCAGTGCCAAGTTTGACGACGTTTGGATAAACGCAAAAGATAGCGTTACATATATAGGTAAAAGAAGCACACATTGGCTTTTGCCGCTCTTGCTGCTTGCCATTCTCACACTGCATGCAACGCTGACTGAGCACCTGTTTGTGTCGTGACTCACTCTACACCGCCTCTCTCTATGCGCGCGCACACACACACACGCGTACACGTACGTTCTGGTGGTTGATGAACGCGGATATGTGCTGTTTAGCGGAGGGCCGGTGGGCAATGTTTTGTGTCAGGTAAGTCTGTAGTAGGGTATACAGGGGAATTGAATTTGAAGTGGTTTGGGGTCCTTCTGTAAGTCATTTTGGAGTAGGCTACAATTTGGTTTAAGTGAATTCTACAAGCAGCAATACCACAGGCCAAGTAATCGCCACTAGTATGATGTAATATATCTATCTATCTATCTATCTATCTAACTATCTATCTATCTATCATACATTTTTATTTAATGTATTTAAGAGGTTAATTGTTGTGACTTTATTCCCTGCTCTCTTGGTACTTTACAGGAGGAATGGGCCGAACACTGCTATTTGAGGGTGAACCTGACCATCTTGTTCCAGCAGCATCAGAGGCACTTATTGAAAGCAACCTCTTCCGGGTTGCAGGAAGGATGTTGGGCCACACCTTTCTGCATGATGGTCCCCATGTCACAGGACTAAGTCCTGCTGTAATTCATGTACTGTTCAATGGGGACCCTGAAATGGCTACTGTTGTTACAGAAGAGTGTCCTGATCTGCACATCAGGAGCATCATAGAACTGGTATGTAACCTAAAAGAAACTTTGCCATGTAAAAAATATTGCTTGGGCAGATATAATAACTTGTATGGTCTTAATTCTAGCTTGAACATGAAGATCTTACACCGGAACAGAAGGACACAGTTTCAGATCTTTCCATGTCTTGGGATCTTCCGGCAGTCACCAAAACAAATCGGAGATGGCTACATAACAAACTTCTACTCCATGCAGTGAGTTCCTGCTGGTTAAGTGACAGAATTCATCGCTGTACTTGTTGAAATTATAGAATGTGTTGTGAACCCTGGCTTGTTATGTTAACACGAGAGTTTAAGTACTAGAGTTTTAATGGATTTTTATAAAGCACTTTATTGTGTTTATTAACATTTTTCCTACTGTGCCAACTTTTGTCAAATTTGGGTTAAGGATTTGGGCTGTAATATGGGTCGGTCTGTCTCTTAGGTCGTTGGGAGGACCATGCGCCAAATTAAACAGTTGAGAAAGGGACTGAAAGATGTGATGGTATGGCCCCTGCTGACATCTAGGCCGGATGTTGTACCACTTCTTTTCCCCAAAATGGCTGAAATGCAGTTCACACCCCAGGTAAGTCAGTAATTTAGTTATATTTGTGACTTAACTTGATGAATTTACGTGTATTTTCAATGACTGAGATGGATATTTTTCCATTTTCTAAGAATTTGATCTGCATAGTCCTTCACCAAAATAAGTTCTCCCTTTTTTAAATTACAATTTTTGTTTTCTTTAAGATGCTCCTAGAAAAAATCACATGGCCAGTTGAGGACAGTGATGATGAAGACTTTGACTTAGACACCACCTGCCGCATCACTGGCTTTCTAAGGATGTTCATTGAAACAGGTATAAACCTTATTTTCTCTCTTTACAAATGCTTCTATGTCTCATGGATAGATATGATCAATTACAGTTGAACTAAATGTCTTTAATCCATTTTATGACTTTTAGCTTCATCAGGTACCCTGGCCCAGCTGCTGACATTCTGGGTTGGCTGGGAGATGCTTCCTCCTGAACTGAGAGTGGAGATTTCTGGGGGAACCCTTCCTACGTCCTCCACATGCTTTGAAACCCTAAAGCTGCCAGCTCATTTCAAACTCTACATGGACTTTGAGAAAGCACTTGTCGCTGCCATAAAAAGTACTGGATTTGGGCTTGTTTAAGTTTTTTTCAGACGTCAATTAGGGCTGGGCAATATTTTAATATTATATCTATCGTGATATAAGACTAGATATCGTCTTAAGGTGCTTTTCCATTACCAGTACCTACTTGACTCGCCTCGCCTCGACTCGCTGTGCGTCCGTTTCCCATTGCAGATTTTAGGACGAGGCGAGTAGGTACCATGTAATGGAAAAGCACCATTAGATTTTGAAGAAGTGTAATATCGTTACATGGTAAGTTTAGTCTTTTCCTGGTTTCAAAGGCTGCATTACAGTAAAGTGATGTCATTTTCTGAACTTACCAGACTGTTCTAGCTGTTCTATTATTTGCCTTTTACCACTTAGTCATTATATCCACAATATGATAGTTATTTATCCGAAATCTAAATGTGGAAGATATTTTGTGAATGCACCAATTGTCAACCTTACAATATCGTTGCAATATCGACATCAAGGTGTTAGGTCAAAAATGTGATATTTGATTTTCTCCATATTGCCCAGCCCTAATGTCAATGCATACACAGTTCAGATGAATTGACACAAGTTCAGTGTCTTTGAAAACATTAACACACTGTGCAGTAGTTGACTTTTTTTCTTCCATTTACTAAAATCAAACTGTTCTGCACCTTCAGTGCTAACAGTACAGCATTCATGTTAGTCATTCTGTGGACCATAATGAGACAGGAAGCTTCAAAGAAACAGCTTTTTTTCCTTTCTTTTAAAAGGAAAGTAAACTTTCAGTTTTTCCTTGCTTGTTCTAACACAACAAATAAAAACATGGGTTGGACATCAGTCTAAGATTCTTGATAACACTTCCACAGTCTCTACATATAGTCTAAGTGCATCAGTAACAGAAACTCCTGGAGCTGGCAAAATTGCAACCTCTTCATCTGAGAGCTCACGGGCCAGCTGAACCTCGGGGACTGACACAGTGCCTCGATGAAGGCAGTGAGGTCCGTTCCAATCGATCCCATATTCTTCAGGAACCTGAATGGATGACAAGCATAATCAGTCTTGTACTTAAAACTAGTTTGACATGTCCTTACACAAGATTGTTATTTTTGGTCACCAAGGCAGTGAGAAATGAAATGTTACTTATTCAGTTTTTTAAAATAATACAGCTTTGCATAGTATGCACTGTAGAAACTACAGCTCACAGGTTGATGTCTTTCCATAAGCGGGCTTCCTTCACCTTTCAAAGGGGCAGAGCTCCAAATTAAAAATACATTTAAATAATGCCCATATTATTATCTACTCACTTGGAACATGCACACCTCTTGCATTCAGGTGACCACGCATTAGCTTGTAGCCGGTGTTTGGATGACTTTGTGAATTTCACTTACAATACGGTCTAACTCCTCATCATTCACAGCTGAATAGAGATCTGTCTTTCTGTACAAACAAGAAAAACACAACATCAAGTAATGTTACCTTAAACGTCATATTCTTTCCGAGTGTATGAGAGCAGCAATTCATAAACAGAAAACTCATGAATTTAGTGTAAATACCTTAAACTGTATTGTTGCATGCGCCTCCTGATGGTCCTCTTTGACACACCGAACATCGCTGCAAATTTGAACTGCGGGAACTCCACAAAGAAGTTGATGCTCCAGAACTGCACTCGGTATGTCAAACGCCAAACGCCCCGGTCCCTGTGTGTGTTGGGCCTGAAGTGCCCTGGTACCAGAGAAGCGGTGGACAACTTCTTCTAGATTTGCAATCACTCTGTGGTCGATATCTTCGTCGGAAAGTGCGGAAATGACTCCAACAACTTCAATAAGTTCCTCTGCTTTACTAGCTACATGCTCTGGGTCAGCAGGTCCTGCTTCTACATCCTCTGCTAAGTTTAAAATGTCTCTAACCAACTCCCTGGAAAGTTCACGGAGATCCTCCATTGTCTCTATCCAGGTTGGCCTACTCTACTTCAGACCAAAGCAATGGATCAGACTAGATTCGCGTTAGCCCCGCCCACTGACTTTGATGGGTCAGTTTGACAGTTTTAAGTAATTCATGAATCACTGCAATGCAGGATCATGAAATGTAAATGTAAATAGTGAAATAATTATATATGTATTTTACATAAAATGAATCGGTATTTGAATTAATTAATGATACATTTAATTACACATTTATGTATTTAATTCTAATTTTAATTAATTAATGACACATTTAATTAATTAATGACACATTTAAGTAATTATTTAATGGTGTATTTATTTATTTAATTGTGGCACTTTTAGTCCTCCATACAACAGAACATGCCAGAATGATATAAGTGACATATTCTAAATCAGCTCACGATAATGAACAAGCTCTGTTCCGTTTTCAAAAAGTGACCAGTGGCGGCTCCTGAAAAAATTCTCAGGGGGGGCAATTTTTCTGATGATTTAGGTGACCTACACACATTTAAAAAAAGATATGTCCAGCAACAACATGAAGACAGGGGCAGCATATAAGTCAATACCAGAAGCATTTATTGACTGATCTCAAAAGTGTTGGCTTACCAGGGTTGGTGGAGCCCTCAGTTTCATCTTTGCCTCGCAAAGCTAACTCAAAACTCCGCAAAACTTCACACACTGGATTAGCCAGATGAGGATGTGGCGGTTCTTGCTAATGTCGTAGTAAATATATTTGTTATAGTGAATATGGAATATGATATGTTGAGTAAAATGTTGTGCTAAGATCTATTTAGGTCAGGAGCTGGTTATAAGTTCTGTTCCTATCCAATAACAATGGACAAAAGGGTCCTATCTTGTCAGCCTTGTCAGCAGGTGGCCAAGGACAACACCCACGCCATAGGCCTCTCAGTTCTTCCAACTCACGAGTTCTTGCTCTGAGGACACACACACACACACACACAAACACACACACACACACATCATCACTGTTAAACACACACACACACACACACACACACACACACACACACACACACACACACACACACACACATCATCACTGTTAAACACACACACACACACACACACACACACACACACACAAAAATCCCCTCTCTTAGGCTGAACATTTGAAGACAGAGAACCCGACTCAGAGCCAATGCAACAGTGACAGTAGCCTGGAGGGGACCTCGCCCAACTCATCAGGACCAATCAGAAGATCAGAACTACTAGATTCAACCTACTTCATTTATTGCATAAAATGTCTGCACACAATGTTTCGGGGCTCTCTTCAGATAATAATAATAATAATAATAATTGCTATTTAGCAGACGCTTTTATCCAAAGCGACTTACAGTCATGCGTGCATACATTTTTGTGTATGGGTGGTCCCGGGGATCGAACCCACTACCTTGGCGTTACAAGCGCCATGCTCTACCAGCTGAGCTACAGAAAGTGGATACTCATGGATGCGCATCGCAATTGTAAAATGTCAACACAATTGGAGACACCACGTTTTTTTTGGAGACATGTTATTGACAGTAAACTATTGTAGATGCGACTGCTAACTAAATAAAACATTTTAGCTGGCTAGCTAATCATCTTAGCTAAATGTGGGGCAAACAATTCAGTTATTTACCGTTAATTTGAGGGATTGGGGTGAAAGAAATCGAGTTACATAGTGATACTTTACGATATACTGTATTGACAATATCGCAATATTTTAGCGCTAGTTGGCTGTACCTGCACCAAAACACCATTATTGTTCCTTCATAGCTTGTTCTCAATCTTTTCACATTGGGAGCCAATTTGTTTTCAGCACTTTCATTTCCATGACTGATCAAAACTCGTTCTCATGGCTTTCTGATCCCTCTGCAACAGACATATGGTGCGCAATAAAATCACAGTATCGAATCGCAATACGTATAGAATCATGAGACTCGCAATGCATATATCTTATCGTGAGGTTCCTGGCAATTCCCAGCCCAAGTTCATTTGCCACAACAAATCTCTTCGCTAGCAAACGCGATGTCTTCTCCAAAACGGCAATGTGTCTCCAGCAATGTTTACTTTTTTGACGTTCTATGGCATCTCCACTTTCCAAGCATATATGACCACATGTAATATTTTGGTAAGTGATGCAAATAGTGAACTATGTAGGGCCAGGATGTAAAATATATGTAGCTGCAGCAATTTCTCTTATCTGATATGGTAAGTAATGGGGCTTAATGTATAGCTCCCTAAGAGTTTGACGAACGGGTCCGTGCACACGATTCCAGATATCTTTACCTCTGAATAAACTGCCTTTATTATACCATATCCACCCTGTCCAAAGTCTCTACTTGGTCTCAGTTCTCCAGTAAACTTGTGATTATCAACACTAACCTCATCGTTGTGGCGGCGGACAGCTAGCCTGTATCCCTCATCCAGTTGAGTGGCAATGTTATTTTTTCGTTCGTACCAATTTTTGGAAAATCCTCGGGTGTAGGACTTTCCGCCTTTAGTAGAAACCTGTTGAATTATTAAATTTGGTTTGGGAGGTCCTAATTGTTTCGTTGCCAATTTATCTTCATTTGTTCGCAGACAAAAAGGAACTTCTTTCAAAGACACAATCGAGTTGTTACGTTCATGGTTACGTTACGTATGACGAAAGCGCGTAAGTGCAAGCCCTCAGACACCCATAGAGATTGTATTGAAAGCTCTGAAATTTGAAAAAAATAGATTTTACATGGGAGTCTATGACAGACTTCTGGGCGATTTTCAACCTGACTGAAATTGCCCCAAAAGGGGGGAGCCATTTGAAGCATGACTTTAGCCCCCTGATTGGACATTTAGTGGCAGTGTGGCACTGTGGCAGATCAGACGTCTAGATTACAACACTGATAACTACTGTTGCCGTGATATAATTGATTAGAAAAAAAATCCCTTATTTTTCCCGTTTGGCAGTGCGTCGCCCATATCGCCCTATTGAACACACCGCCCCTGAAAGTGACTATAGTCATTTCAATGGCAGATTCTCTGTGTACTTTAAGTTTACGGACCTTCTTAAAAGTGCATTTGTTAACTGAAAAACTGAAATAGCTTTGCAACCACACGACATAGAACTCTCAAACCAACTGTAATATGTTCAGGGACAATCAACGGTAATTAGTTTACTTTGGCTATTTTCTATCCATTTAAATTGTATACATAAAAAATACTTCCTTCAAACGTCAATAACTTCCACCCAATAATAAGCCCCCTCCCCGGGGCTTGGCCCACCCCTCCCTGGGGAAGCCACAGACCTCCCTGGCCCTCTGGAGCTCTCTCATTCAATGAAATGAAGTGTGGATAAAAGGCTGGAGTAACTACGAGTCTCTTAAAGGGATAATCCACCCAAACCACTAATTCCTATGATTAACAGTGTTAAATAACACTAGTATGTGAAAACAATATTTTTGTGAACAAGTGTTTCATTTTGTCGCTATACCAAGGTTTGTAGCAACATTTGAAAATTGTGGTGGAAATCTGTTGCAGCTCAAGTCGTCCACAATGCAAGGCTACGCTGTTTAGATTGAGCATACCTAAACAAAATATATACTTTGTCATGACAATATGAACATATGAACATATGGATGTGTTCTAGACAAGTATGCCCATACCATATATTGGCTGATTTGACAATCTGGAGTCCAGGTTGTTTTAAAAGCATTATGAAATGTGATAGTGTGATATCCCCTATCTCCAGTGACTAGAACCATGTAGCTACGATGTGTTTCTACACAATTTCCTGACCACTTAGAATTTAAAGCATGCGGGAAAATTGTAATTTTTTGTAAACATACATTTACATTTTAGTCAGTTAGCAGACACTCTTATCCAGAACGACTTACAGGAAACTGTCATGGTC
Organism: Coregonus clupeaformis; assembly: GCF_020615455.1. Lineage (NCBI taxonomy): Eukaryota > Metazoa > Chordata > Actinopteri > Salmoniformes > Salmonidae > Coregonus > Coregonus clupeaformis. The sequence continues at coordinate 9,909,446 of NC_059207.1, read as the reverse complement.
AAAGCATATTGATACAACAGTAGCTAAGATGGGGAGAAATATGTCCATAATTAAACGCTGTTCTGCCTTTTTAACAACAGTATCAACAAGGCAGGTCCTACAGGCGCTAGTTTTGTCTTACCTAGACTACTGTTCAGTAGTGTGGTCAGGTGCCACAAGGAGGGACTTGGGAAAACTACTGTTGGCTCAGAACAGGGCAGCATGGCTGGACCTTAAAAGTACACGGAGAGCTAACATTAATGACATGCATGTCAGTCTCTCCTGGCTCAGAGTGGAAGATAGATTGACTTCATCACTGCTTGTTTTTTAAAGAGGTGTAGACAAGCTAAATGTACCGAGCTGTCTGTTTGGAATTCTGGCACACATGCCCCACGAGACATGCCACCGGAGGTCTCTTCACAGTCCGCAAGTCCAGAACAGACTACGGGAAACGCACAGTACTACATAGAGCCATGACTACATGGAACTCTATTCCACATCATGTAACTCAGTCAAGCAGTAAAATAAGATTTAAAAAACGGATTAAACTACACTTTATGGAACAGCGCGGACTGTGAAGAGACACACCCACAACGTCTTCATCGACATGGCCAAGGCTTTCGACTCTGTCAACCACCGCATTCTTATTGGCAGACTAAATAGCCTTGGTTTCTCAAATGACTGCCTCGCCTGGTTCACCAACTACTTCCCAGATAGAGTTCAATGTGTCAAATCGGGGGCCTGTTGTCTGGACCTATGGCAGTCTCTATGGGGGTGCCACAGGGTTCAATTCTCGGGGAGACACTTTTCTCTGTGTATATCAATGATGTCGCTCTTGCTGCTGGTGACTCTCAGATCCACCTCTACGCAGACGACACCATTTTGTATACATCTGGCCCTTCATTGGACACTGTGTTAACAAACCTCCAAACGAGCTTCAATGCCACACAACACTCCTTCCGTAGCCTCCAACTTCTCTTAAACACTAGTAAAACTAAATGCATGCTCTTCAATCGAACGCTGCTGGCACCCGCCCACCCGACTAGAATCACTACTCTCGGCGGGTCTGACCTAGAGTATGTGGACAACTACAAATACCTAGGTTTCTGGTTAGACTGTAAACTCTCCTTCCAGACTCACATTAAGCATCTCCAATCCAAAGTTAAATCTAGAATCTGCTTCCTATTTCGCAACAAAGCCTTCACTCATGCTGCCAAACATGCCCTCGTAAAACTGACTATCCTACCGATCATGACTTCGGCGATGTCGTTGACAAAATAGCCTCCAACACTCTATTCAGCAAATCGGATGTAGTCTATCTCAGTGCCATCCGTTTTGTCACCAAAGCCCCATATACTACCCACCACTGTGACCTGTGTGCTCTTGTTGGCTGGCCCTCGCTACATATTCGATGCCAAACCCACTGGCTCCAGGTCATCTATAAATCACTGCTAGGCAAATCCCCTCCTTATCTTAGCTCATTGGTCACCATAGCAACACCCACCCGTAGTATGCGCTCCGGCAGGTATATCTCACTTCAATGAATCCGCTTAATGGGTTTAGACCAAAAACACCACTTAATTTCCTTATGAGATTTTAGGATGATTAGCGGAGTGGTCGCTACAACCTGGACTCAGGGGTAGACATAACATAGTAAATGTAAATCTGAGAACAACCAATTAGTATAATATGTTACATTTCATATGGTATGGATTATTTTGTGGATGGCCATCATCTATTTAGTATGATATGTTATCAATAAAAATTTGTACAAAATATTACGAATTTGCTAAACGTATGATATGTTACTAATTCCAACAACGTTAGCTAGGTGGACGGTGGCTAACGCTAACATTAGCTAGGTGGTTAAAGTTAGCTAGGCTTAGGAGTTAGGTTAAAGGGTTAGCTAACATGCTAATTAGTTGGGGTTAAGGTTAGGGTTAGGAGTTAGGTTAAAGGGTTAGCTAACATGCTAATTAGTTGGGGTTAAGGTTAGGGTTAGGAGTTAGGTTAAAGGGTTAGCTAACATGCTAATTAGTAGGGGTTAAGGTTAGGGTTAGGAGTTAGGTTAAAGGGTTAGCTAACATGCTAATTAGTTGCAAAGTAGCTAAAAGTAGTAAGTAGTTGCAAAGTTGCTAATTAGCTAAAGTTGTCCTTGATGAGATTTGAACATGCAACCTTTGGCTTCCTAGATGTTCGTTATACGCCTGACCAACCACCCTACTTTTATTTTTGTTGCTTTAAGCAGTGGCGACCCATCATTCAGGGCAGGAGCGGAGCCCCACCTGTTTTGAGCCCCACCTGTTAAAAATAACCAGTTTGCCTGTTTTGCATGTAATTCTGGCATTAATTCTTTTCACATATCAGTTTAGCAAACAATGTAAAAAAATATATAATTGAGTTAATAAAGCAGCATATAAACTTGGTATCTTTCTTGAGTAAGGCAGCTCTAAAATGCAGGTATATCAGCCTAGCTCAGAGTTTTCAGTGGTGGTGGGGCAGCCAGCGGAAAATATGGAGCGTAGGGGTTGGAAATGTTCTCTAGTTGCACCGTGATTGGCTCAGTGTTCTGATACTCATGGGGACGCTACGTCACCGCAAAATCTATGGGGAGAGCTCGGAAATTCAAGCCCCTTGGGTGCTGCTATAAAGTTACATTAGAAGTGCCCATACAAGAAGGCTCAAGGTAATTGGCCACAGATAAAATGACGTCAAATAATGTTATATCTACCGAAGCTTTGATTGGACTGATCATGTCAACATCATGCTGTGTTCATTTGAAGAGGAAGGTGGCACGGCGGTCCTTGAGGGCAAATTTTGTCATCAAACTTTGTCATGAAAGTCTGGCATTCTCTGGATTTAGGGTGCTTTCAAGACAACTGCGAACTCGGAAAAAACAAGGTTAAATCAGCCTGTCAGTGATCTTCAGGTCGGGGCTCTAGAAAGAGGCCTGAGTTCACGACTTGGAATTCTGAGTTGGATGACCGTTCAAAGCATATTTTCCCTGTCGGAGCTGACAAAATTTGTCCACAAGGAAATTCCAAGTTAACACAGGTGAGAGTGTTGACGAGGACAAGGCTTGAGATCACTATGTCATGCTGATTGAGTTATAATAACAGACTGGAAGCTTTAAAAGGATGGTGGTGCTTGAAATCATTGTTCTTCCTCTGTTAACCATGGTTACCTGCAAGGAAACACGTGCCGTCATCATAGCTTTGCACAAAAAGGGCTTCACAGGCAAGGATATTGCTGCTAGTAAGATTGCACCTAAATCAACCATTTATCGGTCATCAAGAAATTAAAGGAGATAGGGTCAATTGTTGTGAAGAAGGCTTCAGGGCGCCCAAGAAAGTCCAACAAGCTCCAGGACCGTCTCCTAAAGTTGATTCAGCTGTGGGATCGGGGCACCACCAGTACAGAGCTTGCTCAGGAATGGCAGCAGGCAGGGGTGAGTGCATTTGTACGCACACTGAGGCAAAGACTTTTGGAGGATGGCCTGGTGTCAAGAAGGGCAGCGAGGAAGCCATTTCTCTCCAGGAAAAACATCAGGAACAGACTGATATTCTGCAAAAGGAATTCCCTTTCCGATTGGATGGGAAATCCGGAAAAAAGCTTGTCCGGAGAAGACAAGGTGAGCGCTACCATCAGTCCTGTGTCATGCCAACAGTAAAGCATCCTGAGACCATTCATGTGTGGGGTTGCTTCTCAGCCAAGGGAGTGGGCTCACTCACACTTTTGCCTAAGAACACAGCCATGAATAAAGAATGGTACCAACACATCCTCTGAGAGCAACTTCTCCGAACCATCCAAGAACAGTTTGGTGACGAACAATGCCTTTTCCAGCATGATGGAGCACCTTGCCATAAGGCGAAAGTGATAACTAAGTGGCTCTGGGAACAAAACATCCACATTTTGGGTCCATGGCCAGGAAACTCCCCAGACCTTAATCCCATTGAGAACTTTACATTTTACATTTTAAATTTTTTAGCCGACGCTCTTATCCAGAGCGACTTACAGTTAGTGAGTGCATACATTTTTCAATCCTCAAGAGGCAAGTGGACAAACAAAAACCCTGCAGTTCTGCAGTTGGGACAGCTTTATGTAGGCCCTAACAGTTTGTGGGCACCGTTTGTCACCGTTATAGTGCAATCAATGTATTGTTTAGTGTTGTGTTGTGGCTTTGCTGGCATGCATCTGGAAGAAATAAAAAATGCCGGAGTTTCCCCCACCAACATTGACATGCTAAAATCACCACTGGGTGGGTCAAGCATAACATTACAACCCTGTTACCCATAGATAGAAGGTCTAGAATGATTTCAACAATTTACATTTGTTTGGCAAACTTGCATTCCATTCCCACTGTCACACAGGGATTTCTGGTCGATTCAAAATGAAATAGTCAACCCTGTTACAGTCAACCCTGTTACTTTATTTGGCACTTAATAGGCAATTACTATAGTATGTATTTCTTACTCCAGATGGGGAAAACATGTTTTTTATTAAGTTGAACATGTGCTCTTTATGGCAGAATGTTAAAATGAGGTGAAATAAAAGTTAAACTCCCCCAAAAAGGCACTCAGTTGAAGCTATTTCAATCTGATATTTCTCCTATGGTCTAAAATAGATGTGTATAGATGACTCTCTAATATAACATGTCACACATTGTAGCAAACTGATGGAATGTTAGGTGTCTCATTGAAAGTCTAACATCTACCATGACTACTGGATGTTTCAATTCTAATAAATAACAAAACAATCGACACCGTAACAACAATATTGCTTTTTTAATTAATTATTTTATTCAAGCTTAAAACTTTGTCATAATTTATTGGGAGTTATCTTCTAGGTCTAGGACAGGAGGGGTCCATATAATGACCGATTGGCATTCGTTATCCACCTGGGAGGGCCCCTGTCGGCCGGCCTCTGACCGGTGTTCGGACTGACGGTTCCTCCCGCCCCATGTGGATTCGCCTCTATCGGTGGAGCCCCTTTCGGAGACGGTTTACCCCGCTTCCCCGATAAGCTCCAGCCGAGCACCGTTCGAGCGAAACCAAGTCGACCCGTCTGACCCAGTGGCCCTACGTTGGTGCTCCGGTTCGGGGAGTGGCACACCCAGGCAGCGATGCCAGGAGTGAGGTCCACCCTGCTACGCACCGGCGCCAGAGACACGTGTTTCTCACACCCTGTTGTTGGCTCGGTTGTGCGGTTCCTACTAAACCCTCCAGCTAGAAAAATACCTCTTGAGCGGCGCCCTGGCACTCGTGGCTCCGGCCGCTGGCAGTTCTGGGCCTCCCGCTGGGTGTGCGGCGGATTGCAACCGGGCCCCCTCCCCTGACGGGGTCGGACCGTGCCCGGGCTGTCTTCCGCTCATCCTCTCCCTCTCCTCTTTACGTTTTTGTTGTTTTCTAAGCAGGGACTGGGCTCTCCACTGCTTATGATAATCCTCCAGCTTTTTCCTTATCTCCTCATCCTTCAGGAGCTCCTTCCTCTTCTCCCTCTCTCTCTCGGCCCGGGTGATGTGGGTTGTTATCACTATGTGTCCAGGGATGACTGGGAGGGGAGAAGAAGCAGAGTTCACATTCAACTTAGGGGATCAGGTATCAACTTATATGCAATGGACACAGGGAATTAAGAACAGAACCCCCAATTGGATCTCAATGAATCTATACTCATTTCAATTGAGCAAGGCATGGTATTTGTCAATAAAGTGCAATAATTCCCGTCCTGAATTGACCTGACCCTAAGTTTAACATGAGTCCCAAATGGCACCTATTCCTTATATAGTGCCAGGGCCGGCCCTAGGCATATACGATCGCTTAGGGCCCCATGGCCACTAGCCCCCCCGTCAAAACAAGTCATTTACATATTTGTTTGTCTATTTTTTAAGAACTCTTTCGGGGTCTCAACTAACTCTTGAGAGTTAGAATAGTAAATGACACCAGGTACAATTTCTAAACTTGGTTGTTAAATCAGCAGTATTTTTATTGTATGTCAGTCAGTCACTCAATTAGCCATGTTAGCTAACATATTTTAGATTGGTAAGTTAGTCTAGCCAGCTAACTTGTAGTAATCATGATCGAATTACGGACCAGGCACGAAGGGCACGTGCCCAGGGGTCTTGACCTGCAGTGAGCCCCCCATTGATTTTGTTAGTCACTCTCATTCAGATATCATCTTAACATGGCATTAGTCATGGCAAAATGTGTAGAGGCCAGAGGTCCCAACCCCAGCAGCTGGTTATGTTATGTTGATGTTATGTTAATGTTGATGTGACGTCTGTCTTCCAGAGGTCCCAACCCCAGCAGCTGGTTATGTTATGTTGATGTTATGTTAATGTTAATGTGACGTCTGTCTTCCAGAGGTCCCAACCCCAGCAGCTGGTTATGTAATGTTGATGTTATGTTAATGTTAATGTGATGTCTGTCTTCCAGAGGTCCCAACCCCAGCAAGGTGTTACAGCAGCTGTTGGTCCTGCAGCCAGAGCAGCAGCTGACTATCTTCTACACCATGAGAGACCGCCTCAGAGACAGGGGAATACTGCCCCCTGCTGCCACGGATGCCTTGTAGAACACACATGCAAGAGGAGGATAATGTGTGTGTGTGTGTGTGTGTGTGAGAGAGAGGAAGAGTTTGGCTGTGTGTGTGTGTGTGCGTGTGTGTGTCTGAGAGAAATTGTCTTTGGCTGCTTGTGTGTGTGGCTTGCACCTTCTTCCAGACACTCATCTGCCCAGCGTCTGTTTTTTGTTGTTGTTGTTTTTTACCAGTCATTAATGTGAACTAAGGTGTTGCTCCCAGCATCAAGGAGTTACCAATAACAGCAGCAACAACAACACGTTCAGACTGTCATAGCTACCACTGGGACCTGCATGAGTACCTGAGTACCTAACTACACAAACAAACTGACAAACTGCTTCAACCGACCGTTATGCTAGCTAGCAGCATCAGCCGACCGTTATGCTAGCTAGCAGCATCAGCCGACCGTTATGCTACCAAGCTAGCTAGCAGCAGCATCAACCGACCGTTATGCTAGCTAGCAGCATCAGACGACCGTTATGCTACCAAGCAAGCTAGCAGCAGCATCAACCGACCGTTATGCTATCAAGCTAGCTAGCAGCAGCATCAACCAACCGTTATGCTATCAAGCTAGCTAGCAGCAGCATCAACCAACTGTTATGCTGACAAGCTAGCTAGCTAAAGACTAAAGGCTGCGTTGCTCTGAAGAAACAGAATGTCTTCCTAAACAAAATGGATCCTAACTAAGCACACAGATGGTTTGTTTCATAACATACTGTAGGGGACAGTGGGTGACTGATGGCTGGCTGGCTGGCTGGCTGGCTGGCTGACTGGCGGTTTCCCTGTGGATGTATGGAGAATATTGCACTGATTTTAGCTGACCCGAAGAAAGAGACGTGGTAAAGCTTACAATACCAGGTTACCAGCATATCCTGGGTTACTGTCTTGGTGTTGTATGTGGTTGGAGCAACAGCAGGGTCTTATTCACTAGACTCCAAACGGAGGAAAACGGACCGAAACAGGGAGGGACCGACCTGAATTTGTCCAATAAGAAAAGCCTCTTTTTACTTTCCGTTGCGTAGTGCTACGGTGTGAATACGACCCAGAGGACAGAAGTGTGTTTTTGTATATAAGCTGCTCCAACATGTTTTCAAGATACTAAAATACACTGGACTTGGGCATGGCCGTTAGTATGATCTGTCTATCAGAGATAATGGTCTTCACTTCACTTAATGTAGAAGATTTTTTTATATTTTTTTTATGATACGATCGAAAAACATGAAGCATGTTTCTAAGTTCTATCGTTCATTACTGCTAGAAAAAGCCGTTTTTTTCCTATGAACTAGTTTTAGGTTCTAGATATACCTACTGTAGGGATTGGCAGTTGACCTCGCCCTATACATAGATGGAGCTTGTGCATTGGCATGGATGTAGACACTAAACAAAACCAGTAACTATAGCAACCAGCACATGTGCACTTATATGTCCAACGTATTACTGTACATAGAATACATCATATATTTAGCTGAACAAAATACCTAATATAAGATCTGTGACTTGTCAAAAGATACTATTATATGATAGTCATATTTTCAAACAAAACAATTCAATGGGGGGTGTTAATAATCATTTGTAGCAATAGCATGAACAAGCTATGGGGTTGAATAGGTAGCTAGCTGGGGGATAAGGATAGATAGAGAGATAGAGAGATAGATAGATGGATAGAGGGATAGAGGGATAGAGAGATAGAGAGAGAGAGATAGATAGATAGATATACATACACTGAGTGTATAAAACATTAGGAACACCTTCCTAATATTGAGTTGCACCCCATTTTGCCCTCAGAACAGCCCTAATTCGTCGGGGCGTGGACTCTACAAGGTGTCAAGCGTTTCACAGGGGATGCTGGCCCATGTCCAACGCTTCCCACAGTTATGTCAAGTTGGCTGGATGTCCTTTTGGGTGGTGGACCGTGCTTGATGCACACGGGAAACTGTTGAGCGTGGAAAAACCCAGCAGCGTTGCAGTTCTTGACGCAAACCGGTGGCACCTACTACCATACCCCGTTCCTTTTGCCCTCCTTCACATTGACAACACACATCAATCCTGTGACAAACCCATCCTATGTAACCTTAGGGGAGTAAAATAAAATCTATGAAAAACTTTAAATTGTATACCTTTTCTCTTGGCTTCTGACAACCATGTCTTATCTCGCATTGTAAATCCCTTTCCCACAATTCTCAAGTTAACAGTTGTCATTATTAACCTTTTTAACAGCATTTTGTAACATAAAGAAGCTGATTGTACCAAATTTGTAGTGAAAAAAAAGCTTCTACAACATTGTTACTGTTACATTTACATCATTTAGCAGACGCTCTTGCCTTTTTGACATAACGGCACCACCTAGTGTTGACACACAGCTTTTTCATTAGCATATCTCCATATACCTTATTATCACACCGCTTCCAATTAGCATATATGATAATAATAATATGCCATTTAGCAGACGCTTTTATCCAAAGCGACTTACAGTCATGTGTGCATAAATTTGTTGTGTATGGGTGGTCCCGGGGATCGAACCCACTACCCTGGGCGTTACAAGCGCCGTGCGAGTGCTCTACCAGCTGAGGACCACATGTCTCCATCACAGTTTATACTTATTCCGCATTTCTTCAAGTGACAAAAATACCTAATTATTGTGCAGGTCACCCAGAGTATGAACCCCTTCTCATACTCATTTTGACCAATAGCAGGATTCTACCGTTCAGAAGCATATCTTTGTTTATGTAGAGACTCTTTGACCCTTGCATTTCTGTATCATTGGCTCTTTTTTAGGGGATATAATATATAACGACAGGTAGCTTAGTGGTTAAGAGCGTTGTGCCAGTAACCGAAAGGTCGCTGGTTCTAATCCCTGAGCCGACTAGGTGGAAAAAATCTGTCAATGTGCCCTTGAGCAAGGCACTTAACCCTAATTGCTCCTGTAAGTCGCTCTGGATAAGAGCGTCTGCTAAATGACTAAAATGTAAATGTAACGTCCAAAAGGAGCTGTCAAACCACTTTGTTTGTTCACCCGCACGCAACTGCCAGACTATGTGATAACCCACCCGATTTTAACCCGCTAATATAGACCATGCGCTGTCGGCTAGTCGGAGACGGAGGAACGTTTTATTTTATTTTTTACAGATGATGCAGGATTTTCTTTGCTTAGTTTCTGCTTTAGGCCTAATTTCCGGATATTAGTTAGTCAACTTGTCTATAATTAGATAAATGCAGCTTCTCTTCTGTCATTATATGTTGCCCTGGAAGAATAAATAAACCCTTACTCACCAGAATAATGTCATAGAATGAATGCTTCAATATAGCAGACATTGGTAACGTTTTATGTCATCTCTGCTTCTTTCGTGGAGCAAAAAGACAAAAAAAAAGGGAGATATTCCGTTCAAAATGTCCAAATGACATCAGTTTGACCGGTTGTAAGTAAATATAAATAATACATCTGTGAAAAACGACCCAACAAGTTTCTGATAAGATTTCAGTTAGTACACATAAAATATGCATCCAAGCCTATCAGCTTTTATGACCCTGATAAAGAGGCCACCTGTACAGAGGCTTTCTAACTGTGGATTCGCATTTTCTCAAGTTGCTGAAAGAAAGGAATCATATTTCTCCACTCCTGTTCCTGAGGCAAAATGTATAATCAAGAAATATAATCGCAACATGCAACAAATTCAACAATTTTCCTGAGTTAAAGTTCATATAAGGAAATCAGTCAATTGAAATAAATTCATGAGCCCCTAATCTATGGATTTGACATGACTGGGCAGGTGCATGGTGGTAAATAAATCCTATATATTTTTTTTATCTTTACAATAATATAGATCTGAAGATATCTTCTCACCACATTATGCTTCACCCCTGTTTGCTGACAATGTCACGAAAAACGATGTGCAGGCTTCAATGTGGCAGAAGTCCATGTGTTTTCGTGATTCTGCACATCAGATAGCTAGCAGCAATGACCAGAAGCTGCCATGTGGGGAATCGTTTCAGTTAGTTTTATCTTGTTCTTGATACCGTGTCTCGTTTTGAGGTGTTGACTGATTTCACGTCTATGCTAATATTGCTAAAATTAGCTGGCTAACCAACAACTGTAAGGATGTGTTTGAGTGCTCATTGAGCACATTTATTTATAATAAACATATAGAGACTAAATATAGTTGACATGTTGTCAACAATCTAAGCCAACCATGTCAGTTTTGTTGCTAAACAACCAAGCAGGAAGCAGAAAAAACCCCACAGGGTTACTTTGGTTTGGTGTAGAGCTCAGGGATGTAGAAATGTAACCTCTCAAATTCATAGGAGCTAATGGATGCAAGGACTGACCGTCCATCTTTACAAACGTTGGTGAAAAATATGGGTTGTTTATGAATTCGAAGGACCAATAAAAAAGGAAACAAAACGTAGGCGGTGGATTTTAGGCCGGCAGCAAACAGGAGGAAGCAGTCGTTCCAGTCCAAGGTTTAATGAAGATCCACTCATACAACACCACTCTCTCTGATACTAATTATGGTTATTTAGCTGCACGCACAATAAACATCAGAAAGAAAAGCAATTTCTTCTAAAGGAGGTTGAATAAGCAGGAGAGAAAAACAGGTTGGTCATCAGAACGGAAACTACAGACTGCCTGAGGCCCTGCCTGGTCGGGTATTACGCTAAATCCCGGGGGGGGGGGGGGGGGGAGAGGCTGCTGGTTGGCTAATCCAATTATGATGATTGGTGTGACCTTATTCCAATAGGAAAACCAAAAGAAAGTTGGGGTCTTGGAAAGGAGATGAGCTGGCCATTTTTTTTTTTTTTTACAAGTGGAGTAAAACTATCTTATTTTGGGGGTTCTGATGGTGTATGAAAAGTTAAACTAAGCTTGTGGGGCCCGATACAGGAAATGTACCCTTACGAAAAAAAGATTGCAGTCCTCTGTAGCTCAGCTGGTAGAGCACGGCACTTGTAACACCAAGGTAGTGGGATCGATCCCCGGGACCACCCATACACAAAAAAAATGTATGCACGCATGACTGTAAGTCGCTTTGGATAAAAGTGTCTGCTAAATGGCATATTATTATTATAAGAGTGCAGTATAACTGCACTATGCGGCAAATACTGCGTCCAAAATACTTGTTTTTTTTTACTGCAGTAATTTTGCAGTTAAGAGTGCAGTATAACTGCCGTACACTGCAGTTATTCTGCAATTACTGTGTCCAAAATACCACAGTTGACTGCAGTTACTGCACTTTTATTGCAGTTTCAAAACTGCAATCTTTTTTTGCAAGGGACATCTTTCCTACGCACTTCTCAGTAGTTGGTATTCAGACTTACCTAATGCAGGCGTGGTTCCCTTGCGCACGCTGAATACATTGAATTTAACCACTGAAAACCCTCCCACTTGCTGGCCAACATGTTTTCTCGTGGACTTTTATATTCAATAGGGTTTTCAGTAAATGTATCTAAAGCCATCCCTTTAAATATGGTGTACCTTTTAATTAGAAAATTCTCGACAGACTCAGTAGAATGTATGGAGAGACGGTTCAGAATATTAGGGATCAATGAAAGAAAGCCATGTAAATACACGCATATTCATCTCCTTTTCAGCACCAATTGGCAGATTTAAAAATACTCAGATCTTGAATATTATTTAGGGTTAGGAAAGTATTTATGAATAATACAAAAACAGGTTTGGACTGCCTTTTTTTGCATGAAATATATTGGTGAATCCAAAATACAGTGGATTGATTCATCCTGAAAGTTGCCATATTCAATTTTTCAATCCATGAAATAGGAAGGTGAGTAAAGTGTACAATAGGGGTTGAACAGTAGTCCTATAAATCTACCCTAATAATCCTCACTAATAATAATAATAATATGCCATTTAGCAGACGCTTTTATCCAAAGCGACTTACAGTCATGCGTGCATTCATTTGTTGTGTATGGGTGGTCCCGGGGATTGAACCCACTACCTTGGCGTTACAAGCGCCGTGCTCTACCAGCTGAGCTACAGAGGCCCACACTAATCATGGAACTGTGATGACAACGGTCCAGTCGTGAACCAGGCTCCAGGTTTAAAATGCTACGTATGGTCTGCGAGCCATAATCATTCGAATAGGCTACATGTCCCAAATTATTGCACAACTTGTAACACGTTAGCCTAACGTCAGGGACGGCTTGTTCAATAGGGCGATATGGGCGACGCACTGCCAAACGGGGAAAAGGAAGGGATTTTTTTTCTAATCAATTATATCACGGCAACAGCAGTTATCAGTGTTCACGTCTGATCTGCCAGCCACTAAATGTCAAATCAGGCTAAAGTCGTGCTTCAAATGGCCCCGCCCGTTTTTTGGGCGATTTCAGTCAGGTTGAAAATCGCCCAGAAGTCTCTCATAGCCTGTCATGTAAAATCTATTTTTTTCACATTTCAAAGCTTTCAATACATTCTCTATGGGTGTCTGTGGGCATGCACTTACGCGCTTTCGTCATACGTGACGTAACGTTGAACGTAACTAAGACAATGGCGGCTAGCAGCGTCTATGTTGCGACCTGCAGTGTGGCGTTATTTTATGTTTTTAATTTGTAGACTTAGTTTACAAACATTCTGCAAACATTCTGCTTTGGACTGATCTTCGGTTTTGGACTGATCTTGTTGATCGTGTACATACCCGCTACGAACGGACTAAATAATGAAAACGCTGCTGGCAGCGGAATCCCAATACAGCTGGGAGACTTGGCTGGATGACAGAGTCCCGGACAGAGAGGTGGAGCCGGCCGGCTTCACCCTGGTCAGAGCGGACCGCGATCCTGGTAAGAGAGCGACTCTGTACCCCGACATTGAACTGCTTTCTGTGTCATTGAACCTTACTATTGTTGATAAAACAAGTTTACTGGAGAACGGAGACCAAGTAGAGACTTTTGGACAAGGTGGATAATTGTATAATATAAGGCAGTTTATTCAGAGGTAAAGATATCTGGAATCGCGTGCACGGACCCGTTCGTCAAACTCGTAGGGGAGTTTATCAGAAGAGCCCCTAAACATTGTGTGCTGACATTTTATACAATAAAATGAAGTAGGTTGAATCTAGTAGTTCTGATCTTCTGATTGGTCCTGATGAGTTGGGCGAGGTCACCTCCAGGCTAGTGTCACTGTTGCATTGGCTCTGAGTCGGGTTCTCTGTCTTCAGATGTTCAGCCTAAGAGAAGAGGATTTGTGTGTGTGTGTGTGTGTTTGTTATCAGTGTGTGTGTGTGTGTGTGTGTGTGTGTGTGTGTGTTTGTTATCAGTGATGATGTGTGTGTGTGTGTGTGTGTGTGTGTGTGTGTGTGTGTTTATCAGTGATGATGTGTGTGTGTGTGTGTGTGTGTGTGTGTGTGTGTGTGTGTGTGTGTGTGTGTGTGTGTGTGTGTGTCCTCAGGGCAAGAACTCGTGAGTTGGAAGAACTGAGAGACCTATGGCGTGGGTGTTATCCTTAGCCACCTGCTGACAAGGCTGACAAGATAGGACTCTTGTTCATTGTATTGAATACAAAGGCCCAACACAAAATGGGTCATGCACAAGATTTTAGTCAGACCAAGCTATAACATTATATATTTACTACGACAGTACATTCAACCAAAAGCTAATATAACAAAGGCATCAGAGATTATTTATAATCTGTCACAGAAACTGGAATCCATCTCCCCAGATCAGTCAATAAATGATTCTGGTATTGACTTATATGCTGCCCCTGTCTTCATGTTGTTGCTGGACATATCTTTTTTAAAATGTGTGTAGGTCACCTAAATCATCAGAAAAATTGCCCCTCCTGAGAATTTTTTCAGGAGCCGCCACTGCCTAACGTGATCCACTATTGCTAGCGATCCTCAGGAGCAACCACACCAACGTGACCGAGGAAAGAAAGGTAAACTAACGATGTAATGGAATGATGCAAAATGCAAAGAAACTGAAGTCAGTGACCAATAGTGGCTCATATTTAACAAGATATAAATTGTAAAAAAAAAAAAGACAGTGAAAAGTCCAGGCATATAATTAAAACATTCTAGAAATCATAAATCAACTCTGTGCAATAGGAGTTGACCCAACGCATTATTGTAAGTACATTTAATATAAGTTGACCCAACGCATTATTGTAAGTACATGAATACACTATATATACAAAAGTATGTGGACACCGCTTCAAATGAGTGGATTTCTGCCACAGGCGTTGCTGACAGGTGCAGTGGCGACCCATCATTTTTTATTTATTTATTTATTTCACCTTTATTTAACCAGGTAAGCCAGTTGAGAACAGGTTCTCATTTACAACTGCGACCTGGCCAAGATAAAGCAAAGTAGTGCAATAAAAACAACACAGAGTTACATATGGGGTAAAAAAAAACATAAAGTCAGAAATACAACAGAAAATATATATACAGTGTGTGCATTCAGTGCAGCTGGAGCAGATCCCCACCTGTTTAGCTCAACAACAACAAAATATTGATTTTTAAAAATGGTGTGCCAATTTTGCATGTTATTTTGGCATTAATACGTGTCACATATCAGTTTGCAAACAATGTAACAATTTTTTTAAATAATTGAGTTAATAAAGCCGCGTACAAACATGGTCTCTTTGTTGCTTTCTTCAGTAAAGCAGCTCCAGAATGCAGGTGTTTCAGCCAGCTCAGTGCTTTCTGTGGTGGTGGTGGGGCAGCCAGTGGAAAATACAGAGCGAATGGATTGGTAATGTTCTCTAGTTGCGCCGTGATTGGCTCAGTGTTCTGTCACTCATGGGGACACTACGTCACAGCAAAATCTACGGGGAGAGCTCGAAAAATTCAAGCCCCTTGGGTGCTGCCATAGATTTACATTAGAAGTGCCCATCCAAGAAGGCTCAAGGTCATTGGCCACAGATAAAATGACGTCAAATCACGTTATATCTACCGTAGCTTTGATTGGACGGATCATGTCAACATCATACTTTCAAAATCTTAGCTAGCAAGCTAGACAAGCAGTCATCATGAATCAAGTCGACAATCTACTGGCAAATCCTTTTCAATCCTTGTCATATGAAGAGAAATTATAGATAAAACGTATCGGTGCTCATCGGCCTTTGGACATAAACATTACACAACAAGTTGGAAATCGCAAATTCAACAATGAGTGGTTTGGAAGGAATCAGTGGCTAACTGCAAGCGTTGCAAAGCAATCACTAGCCTGCTATTCAGTGGAGTGGATGTGAGGACCAAGTCTGGGTTTAAGGGCCACTTTTCCAAGCTTAAAAGGATCAACATTCACATGCAACACACCACGGGCCAGAAAAGGTTGAATACATTGGCCATGCTGTCAATCCAGCATGATTTATGCCGCATTCAAGACAACTGGGAACTCTGAATAAAATGAGCTCCGACTGGGGAAAATACGTTTTGAACGGTCATCCAAGTCGAAATTTCAAGTCTGGAACTCGAGCCTCTTTCTAGAGCTCCGACCTGAAGATCGCTGACGTCATGATTCAACCTTGTTTTTTTCAGAGTTCACAGTTGTCTTGAAAGCACCATAAATCCAGAGAATGCCGGACTTTGACAAAATGTTCCTACAAAAAGGACCGCCGCGCTACCTTCCTGTTCAAGTGAGCACAGCACAACAAGGTGAGTCCAAAAATGTATTCAATGCTGCTGCATAAATGATGTAATATGCCAGGGAGATATGTATACTGTAGCTAAGAAAGTAATACTAAGCCTGTTTTAGAGAAATGTAATGATCGAATATTGTAAGAGCTTTCATTGTCTGCTTATATGCCCCCTTTATTTATCCCAGGGTTCTGACTTGGTGTACAGGGAGAATACTGTAAGAACGGCCCATGTTCTAAATTATGTCGCTGTACATTTCAAAAGTGCTGAACAAATAGTTATATTGACTACGTTCCACCCTAGCTCGCTCATTAATGTCTTCATCTAAATTACGGATTGCCTCTTTTCCGCTCGTCGTCCCCTTATGCCATAGTTTGTACATCTCAATTGTCATTAGAAACCACATTTGTTTAAGCAAGTCAGCCATATCAGCTATGTTGTTTTAAAAGGCAGTAAATTAGGTTTAATTAACTGTTTCGTTGCCTGACAAGGCTCCGCTGAAAGCCAGGTGTAGCGGTGGTAAGGATTCACTCCATGGTGCTGCAAAGAAAGCTCTGCATTTGGGACAGCTTTATGTAGGCCCTAACAGTTTGTGGGCACCGTTTGTCACCGTTATAGTGCAATCAATGTATTGTTTAGTGTTGTGTTGTGGCTTTGCTGGCATGCATCTGGAAGAAATAAAAAATGCCGGAGTTTCCCCCCACCAACATTGACATGCTAAAATCACCACTGGGTGGGTCAAGCATAACATTACAACCCTGTTACCCATAGATAGAAGGTCTAGAATGATTTCAACTATTTACATTTGTTTGGCAAACTTGCATTCCATTCCCACTGTCACACAGGGATTTCTGGTCGATTCAAAATGAAATAGTCAACCCTGTTACAGTCAACCCTGTTACTTTATTTGGCACTTAATAGGCAATTACTATAGTATGTACACCTCTGGCCGGTGTTCGGACGGACGGTTCCTCCCGCCCCATGTGGAATCGCCTCTATCGGTGGAGCCCCTTTCGGCTGGGACAAGATCCTCCTTGTCATCTTCATTCTTCTTCAGGGTTCTCCTCCTCCTCTTCAGGGTTCTCCTCCTCCTCTTTAGGGTTCTCCTCCTCCTCTTCAGGGTTCTCCTCCTCCTCTTCAGGGTTCTCTAACTCACCCCTCTTGTACTTCTCAAGGATCTTCCTTATTTCCTCTTCCTCCCTTTTGTTAGCCTCTATCATCTTCTCCCTCTCTCTGATTAAAGCTAAATGGCCTTGAATGGCTCTCTTTCTCTCCTCCTCTCTCTCCTCCTCTCTCTCCTCCTTCTCTCTCTGATATGTTCTCTCTATCTTTCTGAGGTTCCTCTTCTCCCACTTCTTATTCAACCAGTCCACAGCTCTCCTTCGGATACTTTTATTGGCTGGGACAAGATCCTCCTTGTCATCTTCATTCTCCTCCTCCTCTTCAGGGTTCTTCTCCTCCTCTCTCTCCTCCTCTCTCTCCTCCTCTCTCTCCTCCTCTCTCTCCTCCTCTCTCTCCTCCTCTCTCTCCTCCTCTCTCTGCCTCTCCTCTCTTAGTCTGAACCTTTCTTTCTGTCTAGCAATTTCAATCTCTCGTTTTTTATCCTGCTCCTCTTGTCGTCTTGCCCTCTCCTGTTTTCTTTCCATCTCCAGCAGTCTTTCCTCCTTCTCCCTCCTGATTTGTTGTCCTCTTTCCATCTGTTCTCGTTCCCCCTTCAACACTTCTAACCTCCTCTGTTTACGCCTGTTGAAGATTTCCCGTGCTTTTTCTTTAACATTAACTACTACATGCTTCTTCATGCTTACTTCCTTTCTTCTCTCTTCTTCTCTTTCTCTTTCCTCCTCCTCTGCTTCCTTAATCACTTTCTGCTTTTCTTCCCTCTCTCTCTCCAGTTCATTCTGTCCCTCAATATTTTCTTCCTCCATCTCTTTGTGTTGCTGATCTTTTAATTCCATCTCTCTCTGATTCTGAGTCTCTTTCTCCATTTGTTTCTGTCTCTCCTCTTGTTGTTGTCGTCTGTCTATCTCTCTTCTCTCTCTCTGTCTCTTGTTCTCCCTCTCCATTTCTTCCTCTTCCATCTCTATTGGCTGTTTACATCTTTCTTCTTCATGCTTTCTTTCAATCTCTCTTTGTCTCTCTCCTTCTTCTTCTATTTTTTTCTGTCTCTTCTCCATACTCTTCCTTTCTATCTCCTTGCATCTTTTGTTCTCCCTCTCCCTTTCTTCCTCTTCCATCTCTATTTGCTGTTTAAATCTTTCTTCTTCATGCTTTCTTTCAATCTCTCTCTGTCTCTCTTCTTCTTCTATTTTTTTCTGTCTCTTCTCCATTCTCTTTCTTTCAATCTCTCTCTGTCTCTCTTCTTCTTCTTCTATTTTTTTCTGTCTCTTCTCCATACTCTTCCTTTCTATCTCCTTGCATCTTTTGTTCTCCCTCTCCCTTTCTTCCTCTTCCATCTCTATTTGCTGTTTAAATCTTTCTTCTTCATGCTTTCTTTCAATCTCTCTTTGTCTCTCTTCTTCTTTTTCTATTTTTTTCTGTCTCTTCTCCATACTCTTCCTTTCTATCTCCTTGCATCTTTTGTTCTCCCTCTCCCTTTCTTCCTCTTCCATCTCTATTTGCTTTTTAAATCTTTCTTCTTCATGCTTTCTTTCAATCTCTCTCTGTCTCTCTTCTTCTTCTATTTTTTTCTGTCTCTTCTCCATTCTCTTTCTTTCAATCTCTCTCTGTCTCTCTTCTTCTTCTTCTATTTTTTTCTGTCTCTTCTCCATACTCTTCCTTTCTATCTCCTTGCATCTTTTGTTCTCCCTTTCTTCCTCTTCCATCTCTATTTGCTGTTTAAATCTTTCTTCTTCATGCTTTCTTTCAATCTCTCTCTGTCTCTCTTCTTCTTCTATTTTTTTCTGTCTCTTCTCCATTCTCTTTCTTTCAATCTCTCTCTGTCTCTCTTCTTCTTCTTCTATTTTTTTCTGTCTCTTCTCCATACTCTTCCTTTCTATCTCCTTGCATCTTTTGTTCTCCCTCTCCCTTTCTTCCTCTTCCATCTCTATTTGCTGTTTAAATCTTTCTTCTTCATGCTTTCTTTCAATCTCTCTTTGTCTCTCTTCTTCTTTTTCTATTTTTTTCTGTCTCTTCTCCATACTCTTCCTTTCTATCTCCTTGCATCTTTTGTTCTCCCTCTCCCTTTCTTCCTCTTCCATCTCTATTTGCTGTTTAAATCTTTCTTCTTCATGCTTTCTTTCAATCTCTCTCTGTCTCTCTTCTTCTTCTATTTTTTTCTGTCTCTTCTCCATTCTCTTTCTTTCAATCTCTCTCTGTCTCTCTTCTTCTTCTTCTATTTTTTTCTGTCTCTTCTCCATACTCTTCCTTTCTATCTCCTTGCATCTTTTGTTCTCCCTCTCCCTTTCTTCCTCTTCCATCTCTATTGGCTGTTTACATCTTTCTTCTTCATGCTTTCTTTCAATCTCTCTTTGTCTCTCTTCTTCTTTTTCTATTTTTTTCTGTCTCTTCTCCATACTCTTCCTTTCTATCTCCTTGCATCTTTTGTTCTCCCTCTCCCTTTCTTCCTCTTCCATCTCTATTTGCTGTTTAAATCTTTCTTCTTCATGCTTTCTTTCAATCTCTCTCTGTCTCTCTTCTTCTTCTATTTTTTTCTGTCTCTTCTCCATTCTCTTTCTTTCAATCTCTCTCTGTCTCTCTTCTTCTTCTATTTTTTTTCTGTCTCTTCTCCATACTCTTCCTTTCTATCTCCTTGCATCTTTTGTTCTCCCTCTCTCTTTCTTCCTCTTCCATCTCTATTTGCTGTTTACATCTTTCTTCTTCATGCTTTCTTTCAATCTCTCTCTGTCTCTCTTCTTCTTCTATTTTTTTCTGTCTCTTCTCCATTCTCTTTCTTTCAATCTCTCTCTGTCTCTCTTCTTCTTCTATTTTTTTCTGTCTCTTCTCCATACTCTTCCTTTCTATCTCCTTGCATCTCTTGTTCTCCCTCTCTCTTTCTTCCTCTTCCATCTCTATTTGCTTCTGTTTGTGTCTCTCCTCTTCTTCTCCTCCCTCCATCTCCTTCTTCTTCTCCTCTTCTTGTTGTCCCTGTTTTGGTATTTTCTCTTTTCTCGTTCTTTCTACCTCTTTCTGTGTGTCGTTCTCACCCTCTGTCTTCTCCTCCATGGCCATTTGGTTCTGTTTCCATGTATACTCGTCTGTTTCCATACTTTCTAATTCTGTCATCTGTTCCTTGATATCCTTGAAGATTTCCTCCAGTTCAGACGTCTTGTTGTCATTGATGAGGGCTGTCTCTCTCTCTATCTCTCCCTCCATCTCCATCTCTCTCTCTCCATATCTCTCTCCATCTCTCTCTCCATCTCTCTCTCTGTCTCTATCAAATTTTCTCTCTGGTCCAGTCTCATCTTTCAATCTAATCTCTTCTTTCATTCTCGCAAGCTCTCTGTCTAACACTAGTACATTTTTGTTAACCTGTTTCACTCTTTCATTCTGTCTTCTAAACGCTTCTTTCGCTCTTTGAAATTTTATTTTGTATTGAATCTCTTTTGTTGTCATGTCTTCTTTCAATCTCTCAATCTCTCTCTCTAACTCTTTTACCTTTTTGTTAACCTGTTTGACTTCCTCATTCTCTGCAATACGCATGTCTCTTTTTCTTTCAAATGCTATTTCCTGTTCAATCTCTTTCAATCTCTCAATCTCTCGTTCTAACGCTTTTATTGTTTCCTCTGCCTGTTTCACTTTCTCCTTCATTTCTTGTCTCTCCAATTCTGCTTTTCTCTCCCTTTCCCTCTGTCTTTCACTCTGTCTTTCCGTCTCAATAGGTTTGTTGTTCCAGGCCAGTCTTGGTCGCTGATCCTCCATGACTTTCTGCCATAGCCTCAATATCGCTATCTCTTGCTTCATTTTTAAAAGGTTCAATTAGTGCTCATTTATGACCAAGACATACTTTCAAAGGACTTGCAGTGAATGATACATATAAATACAACCTAGAGCTAGGTAATTGAATCAAACACTGGACAACATCGATAGCAGGGTCATTTTGACCAATTAATCTGGTCAATTCATTCTCAATGAATGTATTGACATGGTTTGAAAAAAATCATGAGACATTTTATGGAATCAATTATGTCCAAAATCTGTACAAATACAAACACACAACTAGTTTTCCCATTCAGTTAGGGGTTTGAGAAATACCCGTTACAATTTGTGTGATGTTACAACAATGTTGCCTTTGATGTTTATGCTTGTAGAAATTACTCCTACAAATGATGTTTCACTGATGTAATTATTTACAACCTGCACACATACAGTTATCATCAACAACAACAACAGTAATGATATTAATAAGGAAGTGGATATTTGACAGGCAGAAGAAAGGCATAGAGGTTGAGATAAATGGAGGTTAGGGTAGGTTCAGGACCTAGGGTTGGGTTAAGGTTAAGGTTAGGGTAATGGTTAGGTTCAGGACCTAGGGTTGGGTTAAGGTTAAGGTTAGGGTTAGGGTAATGGTTAGGTTCAGGACCTAGGGTTGGGTTAAGGTTAAGGTTAGGGTAATGGTTAGGTTCAGGACCTAGGGTTGGGCTAAGGTTAAGGTTAGGGTAATGGTTAGGTTCAGGACCTAGGGTTGGGTTAAGGTTAAGGTTAGGGTAATGGTTAGGTTCAGGACCTAGGGTTGGGTTAAGGTTAAGGTTAGGGTTAGGGTAATGGTTAGGTTCAGGACCTAGGGTTGGGTTAAGGTTAAGGTTAGGGTAATGGTTAGGTTCAGGACCTAGGGTTGGGCTAAGGTTAAGGTTAGGGTAATGGTTAGGTTCAGGACCTAGGGTTGGGTTAAGGTTAAGGTTAGGGTAATGGTTAGGTTCAGGACCTAGGGTTGGGTTAAGGTTAGGTATAGTTTCAGTGAGGTTAAGGTAAGGTAAGGGTTAAGGTGAGAGAAAGGCATAAAAGTTAACATTGGGTTAGCATACCGCTATCCACCGCCATTCATTTTCAGCCGGGTAAATATACACTGCCTTTTAATAATAACAATGTCATATCTTACCTGGGCCAGTTGTAGTTGCGTTATCAGCAGATCCACCAGTTGTTTGAGTCTGTTGATCTCCATTTGTCTCTGGCTCTCTGCCTCCCTCTGTCTCTCTGCCTCCCCCTGTCTCTCTGCCTCCCTCTGTCTCTCTGCCTCCCTCTGTCTCTCTGCCTCCCTCTGTCTCTCTGCCTCCCTCTGTCTCTGTCTCTCTGCCTCCCTCTGTCTCTCTGCCTCCCTCTGTCTCTCTGCCTCCCTCTGTCTCTGTCTCTCTGCCTCCCTCTGTCTCTGTCTCTCTGCCTCCCTCTGTCTCTCTGCCTCCCTCTGTCTCTCTGCTTCCCTCGGTCTCTGTATCTCTGCCTCCCTCTGTCTCTGTCTCTCTGCCTCCCTCTGTATCTCTGCCTCCCTCAGTCTCTCTGCCTCCCTCAGTCTCTCTGCCTCCCTCAGTCTCAGGATCTCAGCCTTCCACTCTTTCATTACACCCCTTTCTACTCTTCTTCTGCTCCTTTCATCCTGTAAAAGGGCTCTGAGATTGTCTGTCTCAGACTGTAATTTTTCAACCATCTCGTCACAAATCATCTCGTTTTCTCTACTTTCTCTGTCACAAAAGAACACAAAGTGAATGGAGATCATAGCTCAACATGTTAAAGGAGCAAGCAGTAGTTCAAACCACAAAGCTGCCACACCGTCACCTTTTTGGATAAACAGCTTGGGGATGGGGGCTGGAGTAATTCATAGACGTAGCTATTTGTGCAAGGACTAACCATCCATGAGATCAAAATGATTGTTTTAACCATATTGTTTAAGCTATACAGGGTTTGTTTACAATTACATTGTTTCCAAACATTGGAGTGAAACAAACTCATATTTTGGGTTCTGATGGGGTTAGATAGTTGAACTAAGCTCATGAGACATTTAGGAGAGTCAATGGGTACATATCATTAATTATAAAGTTCAAAATAGATGTAGCAATTGCAGATGGCCTCTTAAAAGACTGAGATTGCCATTCAATCAGTAAGAATATGAACCTTTTTCAATCCAATGTAAAGAGTAGTGTTGCATCAATCTGTTTGACATTGAACTGTGATATCCCATTGGGCACAGATGTCGGTTTAACATCTAGTTTTGATTTAAGTGAAGTAGGCTAGCGGATGGTTAATGTATTGTAAACTTTGCTAAATATTTGACTCACCTCAAATCACTCTTGTCAAATCGCAGTTTTAGTGTGGAACTGAGTAATATCTTTGACAGGAAGAAACTTTACCTGGCCTGGAGCTGTATTGTTGCGTCATTTGAAACACTTGAGCGTCATAATGGTTATCCGCGCCTGCTTGATTGACAGCTAGGGGTTCTCCTGCGCATGTGTCCAAAAGTCGATATTGTTTAGCTACTCATAATTGATAAAGACATTATGAACTATTTTCACTTTACTTTTATGTCGTCTATTTTTGCCTAAGGTTATCTGGTAGCCTATGTTCTGTGATTTCTCTTTGTATGGACCTAACGTTCAATGAAATACAAAACAGCAACCACAACGTACAAACATTTCCCACACAAATACATATGTGGGTGTGTAGTGAGTACACAAAATAATAACATAACAGCCATAACAGTACAAACAAACATACAATCTCTAGTGCACCTGTCCAGTGCGAACTGTTCCGTGCGTCACCATCACCAACTGCTGGACTACACCTGGAATAGCAGCGATGGGACAGGACTGGAACTACCAGTTGGATATCACGAAATTGGGGAGAAAAAGGGGTAAAAGTACCACAAAAGAAAATGTGTGTATATATATATATATATATATATATATATATATATATATATATATATATATATATATATATATATATATTTCATTTATATATTAAAATATTTATTTTTTTGATGTTCCCCGGGGCACCAGAATCCATTTAGTCTGTTTTCAATTGGCCACCGTTACCTCAAGACCCGCCTATTCCAATGAATTATAAACTGTTATTGGTTTGTCCCTGTGACAGTCATTCGTAACCTCCTGATGGTTGCCTGTTGATTGTCGTGCGCCATCGTTGCATATCGTGAGCTGGAGGAGCGTTCGTCCAACTCCTCATCGAAGTGAATGGCAGCGGCGCATCATCCATCCGCTGAAAGGATAGTTTGCGACGCGACAAGCGTTTGGGGAGTACATTCATTGAAACGGAATGACTCTTTTTAAATTCTAGGGGGACTCTTGCTCCATGGTAAAATCTCAGCAGCGATGTCTCTGCTGTGCGTCAGAGGTTGGTTCTATTCCTCTTCCCTGTTCTTATTATACCGTACATATCTGTCACATTAATGACATGGCACTCAGGAAAGTCTGTCTGTAGGCTATTGGGTAGCTGCGCATAGACCGTTGAGTTGGCACGTTCCAGTCCAAGCATGACCTGGAATGTGAGAAGGGAGCTATTCTATAACACATGTAGATGACATTTTGCCTTTATGTGTAGATTTTGGTTTTATATTTCACATCTGATTGATGATTAGGCCTATGACTTTTGATTCCACTCTGGCTACCTTCCACCATATTGTCCTCTCTTGCAATATCTTACACTTTATGATGCGCTTGTGCAGATCTTCTCTCTAAGCAATAGTCATGATAGTTTGAATGAGTTGAGTAAACTCCACTGTTGTTCTCAGTCTGTACTGTACTGTCCCTGGAGACACTCCACATAGTTGACCTAGATTGAGCCCACTTTGTGCCACTGGTCAACTAACTAATGCATTTATTGTTTAATAAAAAAGTTAAATGAAACAAAAACAACAAAAAAGTGTTGATAAAAAAGAGCAGCAGTAAAATAAAATAACAGTAGGGAGGCTATATAGGGGGTACCGTTGCAGAGTCAATGTGCGGGGGCACCGGCTAGTTGAGGTAATATGTACATGTGGGTAGAGTTAAAGTGACTATTCATAAATAATTAACAGAGTAGCAGCAGTGTAAAAAGATGGGGTGGGGGTGGGGGGGCAGTGCAAATAGTCTAGGTAGCCATGATTAGCTGTTCAGGAGTCTTATGGCTTGGTGGTAGAAGCTGTTGAGAAGTATTTTGGACCTAGACTTGGCGCTCCGGTACCGCTTGCCGTGCGGTAGCAAAGAGAACAGTCTATGACTAGGGTGGCTGGAGTCTTTGACAATTTTGAGGGCCTTCCTCTGACACCGCCTGGAATAGAGGTCCTGGATGGCAGGAAGCTTGGCCCCAGTTATGTACTGGGCCGTACGCACTACCCTCTGTAGTGCCTTGCGGTCGGAGGCCGAGCAGTTGCCATACCAGGCGGTGATGCAACCAGTCAGGACGCTCTCGATGGTGCAGATGTAGAACTTTTTGAGGATCTGATGACCCATGCCTAATCTTTTCAGTCTCCTGGGGGGGAATAGGCTTTGTCGTGCCCTCTTCACGACTGTTTTGATGTGTTTGACCATGATAGTTTGTTGGTGATGTGGACACCAAGGAACTTGAAGCTCTCAACCTGTTCCACTACAGCCCCGTCGATGAGAATGGGGGTGTGCTCAGTCCTCTTTTTTTTCCTGTAGTCCACAATCATCTCCTTTGTCTTGGTCACGTTGAGGGAGAGGTTGTTATCCTGGCACCACACGGCCAGGTCTCTGACCTCCTCCCTATAGGCTGTCTCATCGTTGTCAGTGATCAGGCCTACCACTGTTGTGTCGTCGGCAAACTTAATGATGGTGTTGAGTCGTGCCTGGCCATGCAGTCATGGGTGAACAGGGAGTACAGGAGGGGACTGAGCACGCACTCCTGAGGGGCCTCCGTGTTGAGGATCAGCGTGGCAGATGTGTTGTTACCTACCCTTACCACCTGGGGGCGGCCCGTCAGGAAGTCCAGGATCCAGTTGCAGAGGGAGGTGTTTAGTCCCAGGATCCTTAGCTTAGTGATGAGCTTTGAGGGCACTATGGTGTTGAACGCTGAGGTGTAGTCAATGAATAGCATTCACACGTAGGTGTTCCTCTTGTCCAGGTGGGAAAGGGCAGTGTGGAGTGCAATAGAGATTGCATCATCTGTGGATCTGTTGGGGCGGTATGCAAATTAGAGTGGGTCTAGGGTTTCTGGGATAATGGTGTTGATGTGAGCCATGGCTACAGATGTCAGTGCTACGGGTCGGTAGTCATTTAGGCAGGTTATCTTAGTGTCCTTGGGCACAGGGACTATGGTGGTCTGCTATAAACACATTTGATTAACTCTCTAGTCTACTAATTAGTCATGCATTATTAGTTTAACTGAGGGTGTGACATTTTAGTCATATCTTACTCACACATTTCTTTATCAACTCCTCAATGCTATCTGAAGAATCCCGGAACATGTTCCAGTCTGTGCTAGCAAAACAGTCCTGTAGCTTAGCATCTGCGTCATCTGACCACTTTTTTATTAACCGAGTCACTGGTGCTTCCTGCTTTAGTTTTTGCTTATAAGCAGGAATCAGGAGGATAGAGTTCTGGTCAGATTTGCCAAATGGAGGGCGAGGGAGAGCTTTGTATGCGTCTCTGTGTGTTTGGGATGCAGCGTAACAATCATGTTGTTCCATTCACACGTGTGCAGCCTATTGTCACCCCATGACATGTATCTATTTGTGAGCCTCCAGCCTATAGTTTCTCCCTGTGTGCCCAGTAAACCTCCTCTCATCATGGATGTGATTCAGCCTGTAGTTTCTCCCTGTGTGTCCAGTAAACCTTCTCTCATCATGGGTGTGATTCAGCCTGAAGCTGGAGGGGCCAGCAGCAACCAGCCAGACCACTCTATTACCAGTTGGGGAAGGATAGCATCTCTAGTTACAGTAGGGCATTTCCATGTAAAAGGACCCATGAGCACCAACGTGACGTTCATATGAGCATGTGAAAATGGGTGTCAAATGAAAGCTAAGAGTCTATATTTTGGGGAAATGAATATACTCTACTGTACTAAACGCTACTGTACTCTTCTGTACTGCACTGTAGTGAACTCTACTCTGCTCTGCTCAGCTGTATTGTACTCATAGAAAATGATAGAGGCCTCTAGTGGCCAAAAGGCCTTATTAGCATGGGCAGCGCCATTGAGGGCTGTTACCATTTGAATGTAGTCAAATGAGTGGGACTTCCAACTTCATTGGCTGATCCCTCCTGGTCACCCTTTAGAGTCATGTCCAACCAGGTCATCAGGAGGGATCAGCCAATCGTGAAGAAGAAAATAGACTACTTCAAAATGGAGATGGGCAGCACCATTGAGGCTATGCTGTCACAGACGCTATAATGACACAGATACGAAGATGAGTCCTCTATCTATCTCTATGATTGTACTGCACTGTGCTCTACTCTACTATACTCTACTCTACTCTACTGTGCTCTACTGTGCTGCGCTGTGATGTCTAAACTGATCCCTTATACTACAGTGATCCCTATATGGTGATCCCTTATACTACAGTGATCCCTATGTGGTGATCCCTTATACTACAGTGATCCCTATATAGTGATCCCTATGTGGTGATCCCTTATACTACAGTGTTCCCTATATGGTGATCTCTTATACTACAGTGATCCCTATGTGGTGATCCCTTATACTACAGTGTTCCCTATGTAGTGATCCCTTATACTACAGTGATTACCTATGTGGTGATCCCTTATACGACAGTGATCCCTATATGGTGATCCCTTATACTACAGTGATTACCTACACTACCATTCAAAAGTTTGGGGTCACTTATAAAGTTCCTTGTTTTCGAAAGCAACAGTTTTTTTTTTGTCCATTAAAATAACATCATATTGATCAGAAATACAGTGTAGACATTGTTAATGTTGTAAATGGCTATTGTAGCTGGAAACTGCTGATTTAAAAAAAATAGAATATCTACATAGGCGTACAGAGGCCCATTATCAGCAACCATCAGTCCTTTGTTCCAATGGCACTTTGTGTTTGCTAATCCAAGTTTATCATTTTAAAAGGCTAAATGATCATTAGAAAACCCCTTTGAAATGATGTTATCACAGCTGAAAACTGTTGTGCTAATTAAAGAAGCAATAAAACTGGCCTTCTTGAGACTAGTTGAGTATCTGGAACATCAGTAATTGTGGGTTCAATTACAGGCTCACAATAGCCAGAAACAAATAACTTTCTTCTGAAACTTGTCAGTGTATTCTTGTTCTGAGAAATGAAGGCTATTCCATGCGAGAAATTGCCAAGAAACTGAAGATCTTGTACAACGCTGTGTACTACTCCCTTCACAGAACAGCGCAAACTGGCTCTAACCAGAATAGAAAGAGGAGTGGGAGGCCCCAGTGCACAACTGAGCAAGAGGACAAATACATTAGAGTGTCTAGTTTGAGAAACAGATGCCTCACAGATCCTCAACTGGCAGCTTCATTAAATAGTACCCGCAAAACACCAGTCTCAACGTCAACAGTGAAGAGACGACTCCGGGATGCTGACCTAGGCAGAGTTGCAAAGAAAAAGCCATATCTCAGACTGGCCAATAAAAAAATAAAAGATGGGCAGTCTGAGATATGGCTTTTTTTTTTTCAGCTCTGTCTAAAAGGTCAGCGTTGTACGAGATCTTCAGTTTCTTGGCAATTTCTCGCATGCAATAGCTTTCATTTCTCCTAACAAGAATAGACTGATGAGTTTCAGAAGAGTTCTTTGTTTCTGGCCATTTTGAGCCTGTAATCGAACCCACAATTGCTGATGCTCCAGAGACTCAACTAGTCTCAAGAAGGCCAGTTTTATTGCTTCTTTAATCAGCACAACAATTTTCAGCTGTGCTAACATAATTGCAAAAGGGTTTTCTAAGGATCAATTAGCCTTTTAAAATGATAAACTTGGATTAGCAAACACAACGTGCCATTGGATGCTGGAGGAAGCTTTGAATAGGTCAGTAGCCTACAGAGTAATATGAGAATAATACTTGGATGTGGGCCCCCACCCCCGTCAAAGTTGACCATCCCTGATGTAGATATTCTAAACCAAGTGTAGTAAGAAGTCCATGAAGAATAAACAACCATAATACCATTGAAGCAGTGTTCTGATAATATAACAATGTGTGCCTTTCACCTTTTCATTGTCATTCCCAGCCGATACAGATACTGTGCCTATCTGCATTTTGTCTGGTGGTAATGGGGCTACCTTTGCAGAGTGCTCATACCTTCCTTTGTGGAGTTCCCTGATCCTGGTGCATAATACACTTGTTTTCTCCCTCCCCATATTTACTGACACTATTAAATTCAATAATACAAAAAGTAAATAAAAGTAAAAGTTATCTAGTAAAACGTTTATGCTGAGTGCCAGGTCTCTCTCCATTCAGAGACATCAGTATCAAGCCTGTCTGTCAGAATGCCAGGTCTCTCTCCATTCAGAGACATCAGTATCAAGCCTGTCTTTCAGAGCACCAGGTCTCTCTCCATTCAGAGACATCAGTATCAAGCCTGTCTTTCAGAGCACCAGGTCTCTCTCCATTCAGAGACATCAGTATCAAGCCTGTCTGTCAGAGCACCAGGTCTCTCTCCATTCAGAGACATCAGTATCAAGCCTGTCTGTCAGAGTGCCAGGTCTCTCTCCATTCAGAGACATCAGTATCAAGCCTGTCTTTCAGAGCACCAGGTCTCTCTCCATTCAGAGACATCAGTATCAAGCCTGTCTGTCAGAGTGCCAGGTCTCTCTCCAATCAGAGACATCAGTATCAAGCCTGTCTTTCAGAGTGCCAGGTCTCTCTCCATTCAGAGACATCAGTATCAAGCCTGTCTTTCAGAGCACCAGGTCTCTCTCCATTCAGAGACATCAGTAGCAAGCCTGTCTTTCAGAGTGCCAGGTCTCTCTCCATTCAGAGACATCAGTATCAAACCTGTCTGTCAGAATGCCAGGTCTCTCTCCATTCAGAGACATCAGTATCAAGCCCGTCTGTCATTCTGGACTTCATCACATCATCTTGCAAGTCTCCATGTGCTGGCTCTATACATGTTTCTGTGAACACATACACACATAGTCACTGTTCTATTACCAGTGGCAGTTAGGATAGGTAATATCTGACACACAAACAGGTACACTCTTAGAAAAAAGGGTTCCAAAAGGGTTCTTCAGCTGTCCCCATAGGAGAACCCTTTTTGGTTCCAGCTAGAACCTTTTTTGGTTGCAGGTAGAACTCAAAAGGGTTCTACCATAAGGATTCTACCTGGAACCAAAAAGGGTTCTACAAAGGGTTCTCATATGGGGACAGCCAAAGAAACTGTTTATGTTCTAGATACAGTACACTGTTCGAAAAAAAGGTGCTATGTTGAAGTTTGATCTGGTCAGACTACACCTACCTAATTATGTTCTCCCCATCGACGACCATTGGTGAGCAGGCAAGAGGTGAGGCTGGAGGTAAGGTCTTTGCCAGAGCCCCGTTGATGGGCATAGCAGCGTAGATCAGCTCCTCGTCCCTCATCAACGATACTGGACGGTCACACACACACACACACACACACAGAGAAACACACACACACAGAAACACACAGAGCACTCATTGCATTATCAATAGCGGTTATGATTAGCATGGTGGAACCAACTTGATCACTGCGTTCACATTTCTGTTTCACTTAAGATATTATGATATGTGAAGAGAAATAGAATAGTGAACACAGCGACCAGGCTGGTTCCACCAGGCTAGGTTATGCCCTGGACATTATATGGGAACCCAGTGATCAGGCTGGTTCCACCAGGCTAGGTTATGCCCTGGACATTATATGGGAACCCAGTGATCAGGCTGGTTCCACCAGGCTAGGTTATGCCCTGGACATTATATGGGAACCCAGCGATCAGGCTGGTTCCACCAGGCTAGGTTATGCTTTGGACATTATATGCATCTAAGAAGTAGAAAATAAGCAACAAATTGTTTCACAATTGGGTTATCAAATGTATCAAAAGTAATGAAGTAGGTTACCTTCTGTATTTGTACAAATGATGAGCCTGTGAAAGCTGTAACCCCTGACAGCTGAAGTCTCTGGCCGGATACTTGCCAACATGTGGCTGACCATCCCATTCATACAGTAGGAACGCTCACAGCGAGGGCATGTCTGCATGATGCTGATGAAGACCCCGTTGCTGGTCTTCTCTATGCTGCATGTTCTGCTGCAAACTGGACGTCTCTCGAACAACTGCAGCAGGCAATCTTTATGAGGTGGTGTTGACTGGGAGGGCCTGTGACAGGGTGATATAACAGACAGCCAAGTGGTCCAATTGCATTTTGTAAAAAAAAAAGACAAAGCTTGACGGCGTGTCCTTTTTCATAGGAGTTGAGGAAGACTCTGGCAACAACGGAGGAGGAGGTGTCACAAGGGTACCTGTGTCACATGACACTTTTATTCTGAGATGTTGCCTGTTAAAGCTGTGAAAATAGCAAGTGAACAGTCAATTCAATTATTTTAGAGAACCATTGCAATTACATTGCTGGATAGCCACCTTGGCTCCTTCTGTTACACTACATGACCAAAAGTATGTGGACACGTGCTCGTCGAACATCTCATTCCAAAATCATGGGCATTAATATGGAGTTGGTCCCCCCTTTGCGGCTATAACAGCCTCCACTATTCTGGGTAGGCTTTCGACTAGATGTTGGAACATTGCTGCTGGGACTTGCTTCCATTCAGACACGAGAGCATTAGTGAGTTCGAGAACTGATGTTGGGCGATGAGGCCTGGCTTGCAGTCGGCATTCCAATTCATCCCAAAGGTGTTTGATGGGGTTGAGGTCAGGGCTCTGTGCAGGCCAGTCAAGTTCTTCCACATCAATCTCAACAAACCATTTCTGTATTGACCTCGCTTTGTGCATGGGGGTATAGTCATGCTGAAACAGGAAAGGACCTTCCCCAAACTGTTGCCACAAAGTTGGAAGCACAGAATAGTTTAGAATGTCATTGTAGCGTTAAGATTTCCCTTCACTGGAACTAAGTGGCCTAGCCCGAACCATGAAAAACAGCCCCAGACCATTATTCCTCCTCCACCAACCTTTACAGTTGGCAATATGCATTGGGGCAGGTAGCGTTCTCCTGGCATCCGCCAAAACCAGATTCGTCCATCGCACTGCCAGATGGTGAATCGTGATTCATCACTCCAGAGAACGCGTTTTTCACTGCTCCAGAGTCCAATGGTGGCGAGCTTTACACCACTCCAGCCGATGCTTTGCATTGCGCATGGTGTTCTTAGGCTTGTGTGCGGCTGCTCGGCCATGGAAACCCATTTCATGAAGCGCCCGACAAACAGTTATTGTGCTGACTTTGCTTCCAGAGGCAGTTTGGAACTCGGTAGTGAGTGTTGCAACCGAGGACAGACAATTTTTACGCGCTACGCGCTTCAGCACTCGTCTGTCCGTTCTGTGAGCTTGTGTGGCCTACCACTTCGCGGCTGAGCCGTTGTTGCTCCTAGAGGTTTCCACTTCACAATAACAGCACTTACAGTTGACTGGGGCAGCTCTAGCAGGGCAGAAATTTGACGAACTGAGCTCTTCAGTAAGGCCATTCTACTGCCAATGTTTGTCTGTGGAGATTGCATGGCTGTGCGCTCAATTTTATACACCTGTCAGCAACGTCTATAGCCGAATCCACTAATTTGAAGGGGTGTCCACATACGTTTGTGTATACAGTGGGGAAAAAAAGTATTTAGTCATCCACCAATTGTGCAAGTTCTCCCACTTAAAAAGATGAGAGAGGCCTGTAATTTTCCTCATAGGTACACGTCAACTTTGACAGACAAATTGAGAGAAAAAAATCCAGAAAATCACATTGTAGGATTTTTAATGAATTTACTTGCAAATTATGGTGGAAAATAAGTATTTGGTCAACTACAAACAAGCAAGATTTCTGGCTCTCACAGACCTGTAACTTCTTCTTTAAGAGGCTCCTCTGTCCTCCACTCATTACCTGTATTAATGGCACCTGTTTGAACTTGTTATCAGTATAAAAGACACCTGTCCACAACCTCAAACAGTCACACTCCAAACTCCACTATGGCCAAGACCAAAGAGCTGTCAAAGGACACCAGAAACAAAATTGTAGACCTGCACCAGGCTGGGAAGACTGAATCTGCAATAGGTAATCAGCTTGGTTTGAAGAAATCAACTGTGGGAGCAATTATTAAGAAATGGAAGACATACAAGACCACTGAAAATCTCCCTCAATCTGGGGCTCCACGCAAGATCTCACCCGTTGGGTCAAAATGATCACAAGAACGGTGAGCAAAAATCCCAGCACCACACGGGGGGACCTAGTGAATGACCTGCAGAGAGCTGGGACTAAAGTAACAAAGCCTACCATCAGTAACACACTACGCCGCCAGGGACTCAAATCCTGCAGTGCCAGACGTGTCCCCCTGCTTAAGCCAGTACATGTCCAGGCCCATCTGAAGTTTGCTAGAGTGCATTTGGATGATCCAGAAGAGGATTGGGAGAATGTCATATGGTCAGATGAAACCAAAATAAAACTTTTTGGTAAAAACTCAACTTGTTGTGTTTGGAGGACAAAGAATGCTGAGTTGCATCCAAAGAACACCATACCTACTGTGAAGCATGGGGGTGGAAACATCATGCTTTGGGGCTGTTTTTCTGCAAAGGGACCAGGACGACTGATCCGTGTAAAGGAAAGAATGAATGGGGCCATGTATCGTGAGATTTTGAGTGAAAACCTCCTTCCATCAGCAAGGGCATTGAAGATGAAATGTGGCTGGGTCTTTCAGCATGACAATGATCCCAAATACACCGCCCGGGCAACGAAGGAGTGGCTTCGTAAGAAGCATTTCAAGGTCCTGGAGTGGCCTAGCCAGTCTCCAGATCTCAACCCCATAGAAAATCTTTGGAGGGAGTTGAAAGTTCGTGTTGCCCAGCGACAGCCCCAAAACATCACTGCTCTAGAGGAGATCTGCATGGAGGAATGGGCCAAAATACCAGCAACAGTGTGTGAAAACCTTGTGAAGACTTACAGAAAACGTTTGACCTGTGTCATTGCCAACAAAGGGTATATAACAAAGTATTGAGAAACTTTTGTTATTGACCAAATACTTATTTTCCACCATAATTTGCAAATAAATTCATAAAAAATCCTACAATGTGATTTTCTGGATTTTTTTTTCTCAATTTGTCTGTCATAGTTGACGTGTACCTATGATGAAAATTACAGGCCTCTCTCATCTTTTTAAGTGGGAGAACTTGCACAATTGGTGGCTGACTAAATACTTTTTTTCCCCACTGTATATAGTGTAAGTCCTGGCATCAGTTTATGACCAGAGGATCAGTCTACTGTTACTAGCTAGCAAAGTTAGTCCAAAATAGCTAGCAATGCTAATGTTAGCTAGCTAAAATACGGTGGTCCCCTCAATCTTAGTTAGCTGGCTGAAGTGATACAGCATCTAACGTAAATCTGGTGACATCATGATGAAAGGTTTCTATTATTTGCATTCTTTTGAAATGTTATCGTCTTTCCAAACAAAATCCAAGTTGTATTGAGGTAGGTGATATGATGAGTTCTCTGGTGTCAAGGAATTCAGGATGCAAGAATATAATTACACACTTAGATGGAGAGTTGATACAAATGTATTTAATAATACGTCAATTGCCCCTTGCTATTTGAATGACAGACACAGAGATCTCTCAGTTTATATACTGCATTGTAAACCAAATCTAGCCAACAGTTTCCAACCATTATTGGGGGACACTCCCAACTACAATGGTATAATCTTGCACCCGAGTCAGGACATTCCATCACATACTCATTCTAAGAGGAACACCAGTGGCCCCCCAGCCTTCCTGGCACGCAAACTTTCTGGCACCCACCAGTGACATAACTAAATGGATTGTCCTCATCCTCAAAATCCTATGTAACACGTAAGCCTTTACGTTGGCCAGCTAGCGAGTTAGGTAGCTATTTAGCTAACGTCAGCTATGCTAGAGATGATAGTGATAATGATTATAAAAATATACATTACCAGATACATAAACAGCAGTCTATGGTCTAGCCACTGGTATACTCACCACCACTGGTTGGCGAATCCATATAGGCTCAAACAACCATGATCGTTTTGATTTGAACTCTTTGGGGCGATGAAACAACGGAGCCCCATTCAATGAACTCCCCGGTGGAAGGAGTTTGAACCGGGTGAAAAGTGATTGCATTCGTTTTGGAACCGGGTTGTCTCCCGTTCTGGCGGACACTACAACCAGTCAGCTGTCTCAGTATTTCTAATGAGAATGTACTTCGCCCCATGGTAATGAACTCATCGCCCCCACGCAACTCTCTCTCTCTCACCATTCACCTCATAGATTGACGCTCTCTGTCATAGATTGTCTCTCTCTCTCTCTCTCAATTGATTCAGTCTGTCTTTACTGAGTCACTCTGACCAGACTGACTGATGTGGTTTCTTTTCACAGACACTCTAATTGATTAACTGTCTATCTCAGGAGTCATATTGAGTTGTCTTAAATCTCAGTGGTCACACAGCACATGATTCAGAGTCAAGCTGACTGATTCAGAATCAAACTCACTGATTCAGGGTCTCTCTGTTAACACCAGAACCACTGGACCTCGAGGGACCCCCCCCCATCAAGCTAATGAGCAGTCATTCTGACTGCAACATTCTAACAGTGTAATACATTTCATATATGTTATCGTAAAAATAATCATTTGGTTGTGTTTATGAAGGTCTTGGGTAACATAACAACAGTTCTGTTTGTGATATTAAGATTCTAACACCGACAGTGTGTTTGTTATATAGACTTGTTTAGGAAAAGTCAAGGACGGAGGGGGACATGACTTAAACAATGGCAGAGTAAAAAAATCTATAAATCATGAGCAGTCAAAATTACTGCTTTAGTGGTTGTAGTGTTAAGCACCCCAAGGGCCCAATTTGACCCTCAACATGCTTGTTACACACACACACACACACACACACACACACACACACACAGGAAATGGGGTTGTCCAGAGTAGACCTCCACGCCATCCTTCACTGTCCTTTAACTCAATTGATATATTTATATTCATGTTTCATTTTGAATTGTACACATGTGCAGCTAAAAGCTTAATTGCAGCATACATAGACCTACGTAAGAAAGTAAATGACACAGAAACATGTGAGATGTAGTATACGTAGTTGCAGGTAAGAGGGATTAAGCAGTCTCACAAAGTAAGCCATAGTACTGTTGTAGTATCTGTCAGTCCCAGTAGGGGGAAAGCTTCAGTTTATGACTGGATCAGGTAGTAGGGGGAAAGGTTCAGTTGATGACTGGATCAGGTAGTAGGGGGAAAGGTTCAGTTGATGACTGGATCTGGTAGTAGGGGGAAAGGTTCAGTTTATGACTGGATCTGGTAGTAGGGGGAAAGGTTCAGTTTATGACTGGATCTGGTAGTAGGGGGAAAGGTTCAGTTGATGACTGGATCAGGTAGTAGGGGGAAAGGTTCAGTTTATGACTGGATCAGGTAGTAGGGGGAAAGGTTCAGTTTATGACTGGATCTGGTAGTAGGGGGAAAGGTTCAGTTTATGACTGGATCAGGTAGTAGGGGGAAAGGTTCAGTTTATGACTGGATCTGGTAGTAGGGGGAAAGGTTCAGTTGATGACTGGATCAGGTAGTAGGGGGAAAGGTTCAGTTTATGACTGGATCAGGTAGTAGGGGGAAAGGTTCAGTTTATGACTGGATCAGGTAGTAGGGGGAAAGGTTCAGTTGATGACTGGATCAGGTAGATCTGACACTGACATGGCCTCTCATATGAGGCAGCCATTTGTTGTAATCCTGGGATTTTGCGAGCTTCTGTGCAAAGGATTTGCAGAGGTGGGTGTGGCGGGACTCCAAGGACTGCAAGCCAAGGTCATTGCATCGTAGGAGGTGTAGGTGAGACCCAGGATGATTTTGGTTGCACGTCATTGGATCTTTTCAAGTTGGTTGTGTTGGTGGGCTGTGAGACCTGGGTGCCATATTGGATTTGAATTTGACCCTGGAACAGAGTTTGAAATTACTCAAATAATTCACCATCTACTTTCCTAAGTATGGGGTCTCAAACATGTACAACATGTGACTCGCAATTTTACCCCTGCAATTTGACCTTGACCTAAGTAACTTTTGAATGGTGTGTCCTAGAAACAAGTTGCTTTCTGCACAGGAATGGTGAAACCATGCTGATCACATAGCTATATGAATGATTTCCCTATGACGCTCAGAGGCTGAGCAACACTGGTTTGAAGTCAATTTGACCTTTGTTCTTTGTGCTAGAGACAAATGCAGTAAAGATATAACTGTGATGATCACAAGGATATCTGTGATGTTCAGAGGCCAAGGGACAGAGATCTGAAGTTTGGCAAAAAATGTAATAAATGTCATAACATTTTCATAATTTGATTGATTTACCACAGTAATCAAACATTTGGATCTACATTTTAAACAGTTGGGTCTATCAACGCAGTGGGAAAAAGCATATTAAAGAGGACATTCCCAGCTATTGGAACATTGTGGGAGGTTAAAATCATATACAGTGCCTTCAGAAAGTATTCACACCCATTTACTTTTTACACATTTTGTTGTATTACAGCCTTCAAAATTCAAAAGGCACTCACACATCTGAGCTATCTTTGTTGCTGGTGCCATGGTAACAGTTGAATAAGATAAGAAAAAAGAAGAAACCCGCACACTGCTCTTGATAGTATCACTGCTCTTGATTAAGCTTTACGCACCTTCATCAAAGGCCTTGAGGCCGATACGTAAAGCTTAATAAAGAGCAGTGATACTATCAAGAGCAGTGTGCGGGTTTCTTTTTTTCCCCTCGTTATATTACAGCCTGAATTTAAAATGGATTCAATTGAGATTTTTTTTGTCACTGGCCGACACACAATACACCATAATGTCAAGTGGATTTTTTTTTTTTATCACTTTTTAGAAAATGTATACATTTTTTTTTGTTGCTGAAATGTCTTGAGTCAATAAGTATTCAACACCCTTTGTTATGGCAAGCCTAAATAAGTTCAGTAGTAAAAATGTGCTTAACAAATCTCATAAGTTGCATGGACTCATTTCGTGTTCAATAATACTGGTTAACATGAATTTTTAATGACTACCCAATCTCTGTACCCCACACATACAATTATCTGATAGGTCCCTCAATCGAATAGTGAATTTCAAGCCCAGATTCAACCACAAAGACCAGGGAGGTTTTTCAGTGCCTCGCAAAGAAGGGCACCGATTGGTAGATGTGTTAAAATTAAAAAAGCAGACGCCTTAATATCCCTTTGAGCATGGTGAAGTTATTCATTCGGTTTTGGATGGTGTATCAATACACCCAGTCACTACAGCGATACAGGTGTCCTTCCTAACTCAGTTGCCAGAGAGGAAGGAAACTGCTCAGGGATTTCACCATGAGGCCAGTTGTGATTTGAAAACAGTTACAGAGTTTAATCGCTGTGATAGGAGAAAACTGAGGATGGATGAACGACATTGTAGTTACTCCACAATACTAAGCTAAATGACAGAGTGAAAAGATGGAAGCTTGTACAGAATAAACATGCATCCTGTTTCTACATCATTTGCAACAAGGCACTTAAATAATACGGCAAAATACACAGTACCACTCTTCATATTTTCAAGCATGGTGGTGGCTGCATCATGCTATGGGTATGCTTGTCATCAGCAAGGACAAGGGAGTTTTATTTAGGATAAAAATAAACGTAATACAGCTATAAGCACAGGAAAACCTGGTTCAGTTCAGCTCTAGGAGACGAATTCACCTTTCAGCAGGACAATAACCTTGTCACACCCTGGCTATGGGACTCTAGTTGTTGAGCCAGGGTGTGTTTGTTCTATGTGGTGTGTTTCTATGTTGGGGGTTCTAGTTCGTCTATTTCTATGTTTTGCCTGAGTGACTCCCAATCAGAGGCAACGAGTGTCAGCTGTTGGCTGGTTGTCTCTGATTGGGAGCCATATTTAAACTGTATGTTTTTCCCTTTGGGTTTGTGGGTTTTTGTTCCGTGTTCGGTCATTGACACCGTGGACGTTACGAGTCGTTTATTGTTTTGTTCGTGCTTTATTTAATAAAGTCTTATCATGTTCGTTCAACACGCTGCGCATTGGTCTACTTCTCTCCCTGACGATCGTGACAAACCTAAACCACAAGGCCCAATCTACACTGGAGTTGCTTACCTAGACGTCACTGAATGTTCCTTAGTGGACTAGTTACAGTTTTGACTTAAATCGGCTTGAAAATCTATGGCAAGACTTGAAAATGGCTGTCTAGCAATGATCAACAATCAACTTGACAGAGCTTGAAGAATTTGAAAATAATAATGGGCAAATATTGTACAATCCAGGTGTGCAAAGCTTTTAGAGACTCACCCAAAAAGACTCACAGCTGTAATCACCACCAAAGGTGCTTCTACAAAGTATTGACTCAGGGGTATGAATACTTACGTAAATTAGATATTTCTGTACTTCATTTTCAATATATTTGCTAAAATGTATAAAAACATGTTTTCACTTTGTCATTATGGGGCATTGTGTGTAGATGGGTGAGGAAAAAACATATTTAATAT
The DNA here is from genome assembly GCF_020615455.1 of Coregonus clupeaformis. Classification (NCBI taxonomy): domain Eukaryota; kingdom Metazoa; phylum Chordata; class Actinopteri; order Salmoniformes; family Salmonidae; genus Coregonus; species Coregonus clupeaformis. The sequence goes on along the minus strand of NC_059207.1, from coordinate 9,869,766 downwards.
ATTTTGAAATCAGGCCGTAACACAACATGTGGAATAAATCAAGGGGTATGAATACTTTCTGAAGGCACTGTATCTATGATCTTGATGTACTTACTGTACAAACTGACCTGGAACATAACTGTATAGCCTTTTCCAACATAAGGGAAGGGTTAATTCCAGACAGACCTGGCTTACAGAATGATGGACTATTCTCTGATTTAACACCCATAGATATTAAACCCAGTGGATAGTGACAGTGTTGATGTCATCCACGTATTCCTATGGAAAACTCCAGATGGCACATGTAGCCGGAAGTATTTGAATGCCATCAAAAACTCGCTAAGGATCATGGTGAAAGTGACCATAACTAGCAAAGGATCATGGTCGATGTAGTCATTTTCATCCTGCATGAGAGAAGTCAACCGGGAGCCTCCTCGTAACCTGCCGGCCCGTGATTGGTCTGTGTCAGTACGTGGTCCTGTGCGATGACAAATGTAGTAGTCTGAATGGATCACTATTTAATTAAATATCTTGATACGTAGCGAACTTTAAAAGAATTCACAGTGGGGATCGAACTTCAATAATTATTTATTTTGGGCCGTTCTGGTGATCGTAATTTCCATAGGCTTTCTAGGGCAGACCAGGGCTTTTGGCACCGCTAGGTTGCTATGCAGTAGCCAACCAGCAGAGCTCGTTCACACTCCAGACCGGACACTGGGGGATTAACCCCCTCACCCCCAGCTGAGCCCCCCTCACCCCCAGCTGAGCCCCCCTCACCCCCAGCTGAGCCCCCCTCACCCCCAGCTGAGCCCCCCTCACCCCCAGCTGAGCCCCCCTCACCCCCAGCCGAGCTCATTACAGCCGAGCTCAAAGTGATGAATGAAACTTTTGTATCCTCCCTATTCAGACCTGCTAGCTCAACGCAGCATCTATTTCTATCTCTCCCTTATGGCGTACTACCTAAATAATATTTATATAACATCGTAGTCTGTACAGAACAAAATCTAGTCCTTCCTGGTACCAACAATGTACCACACATGAGAAGTGTCTTGTCTTGCCAAACTTCCTCATAACATCCACAACGGCCCATACCCTAACCACAAAATCAAATAATCTGAAGACCCCAAATGACAACGGTATCATATTAGGTCAGTCCTGAAACAGCCCTTCTTGCTGTTGTCGTCTTGTAATTCACTTTTTGATCAGATACTTGTTTTATATCCTCTTCTATCCCCGTCACAAAATTAGCCTTTTTGAGCTTCATCACCAAAGCGGCCCGATGCGATTCTCTGATCTGGAGGATGAATAGAGAGGTGTACTAAAGGTCTGGAGAGGGGATGAATAGAGAGGTATACTAAAGGTCTGGAGAGGGGATGAATAGAGAGGTATACTAAAGGTCTGGAGAGGGGATGAATAGAGAGGTATACTAAAGGTCTGGAGAGGGGATGAATAGAGAGGTATACTAAAGGTCTGGAGAGGGGATGAATAGAGAGGTATACTAAAGGTCTGGAGAGGGGATGAATAGAGAGGTATACTAAAGGTCTGGAGAGGGGATGAATAGAGAGGTATACTAAAGGTCTGGAGAGGGGATGAATAGAGAGGTATACTAAAGGTCTGGAGAGGGGATGAATAGAGAGGTATACTAAAGGTCTGGAGAGGGGATGAATAGAGAGGTGTACTAAAGGTGGTTTTCTTAGTTTGTTTTGTTAGCGGAATGAGAGCCCCTCAGCTCTTCAGGAGTGGAGATTAGACTGAACACCCACACAAACAAACACCAACAGACACAGACACAAACACACACAAACACACACAAACAGACACGCACAGACAATTACAAACACACACAAACAGACACGCAGACACACAAACACAAACAAACACACACAAACAGACACGCAGAGACACAAACACAAATACACACAAACAAACACTCACAGACGTAAACACAAACACACTGAATTGGGCCTCTGGCTGTGCAGGAGATAGGAAAGACAGACATACATACGCCCTTCCCCAAAACACGTGGACCGTACATATTGGACTATACATTCTGCCTTCCTGTACCGTACATATTGGACTATACATTCTGCCTTCCTGTACCGTACATATTGGACTATACATTCTGCCTTCCTGTATTATACTGATGCTAAAATGTTTATTCTATTCAACTGAGCCATTTCATTTCTGTTCGTATTAATTTGGATTGTCGCACTGTCGAGAAGGATCCCTTACATATGACTAATAAAACTTGAAACGCGCACACACACAGACATTACGGTACGCTCATACACACATACACCGATACTGTAAATACTCAGCATCTTTGATTTCCTGTCAGAGATGACTATCTAGTGAGGGAGAGGGGTGAAAGGAATGATGGAGTGAAGAGAGAGAGCTGGATAGACTTACCCAGGTGGTCCCTATCACTAACACCACTGTCCCAGTGCCTAGGGGGCCAGGGTCGTAACACAGGTGTGACCACGGTCGATAGCCCGTGGAGAGAAGAGAGGAAGAGGTATAAAAGGAGAGAGAGAGAGAGAGAGAGAGAAGGAGATGGAGAAATTGGACTACAAATCTGTCCAACCTGTCTAACCTGTCCAATCTGTCCAATCTGTCTAACCTGTCAAATCTGTCCAATCTGTCTAACCTGTCCAACCTGTCTAACCTGTCCAATCTGTCCAACCTGAGAACAAAGCTGACAAGACAACTTAACAAGGCGTCACTACAAATCTGTAATGTCCGCTTTGGCTTAGTGAGATTCTGTCTGAGGCTTCCCTGAAAAGCATCCTGTAGCTTCTATCAGACGTACAATGGTAGGACTTTTTCTGTAGCTCTGATGGCCACTGTAGACTGTCGAGGGGTTGGGGGAAAATTACAATCTTTGGTAAATGAGCTGGTAAATTATTTTCCCAGAACGCATCTTACTCTGTAGGCCACCTTCACTTCCTCTCTCCTCTCTTCTCCATCCCCTCTCCCATCTCCTCCCCCATCCCCTCTCCTCTCCCCCGGGGAGACCGGCTTCATGCTGCTGGCATTTACAATCTGCTTCCAATTATCTGGCCCATGGCATGAGAATATTAAAGCCCATCTCTGTACCCCCCTCGCCCAAACACACACACACACACACACACCGTCCTACCAACCACGACCGTCCAATGCCTCCCTAAATGCCCATCTCTGCCCTCCCATCACCGCTCACCACCTCCCCTCCATACCACCATCCCACCGCCATCCCTCCCTAAAATCTACTGCCCGTCTTCATCCTCCTCCCCCATCATGCAGCTGGCAATGAGGTGTCACTTCTACCCTCATTCTCTATAGTACAGAAGTCCAATGAGCCGTAGTCTTACAGGCCAGACTGCTGGGGTTATTGGTGTTTTTATGTAGGGCCTAGGCCCAGCTCTATTGTTCTGCCTGTGAGGTGTTCCTGTGAGGTGGTTGTCCATAGTTGTCTAACACAAAGGCTACTATAAAGGTTTGGGGCTCAAATAATGCAGTGCTCAGGGTGTTTAAGGATCATTTCAGTGTTTGATTGTCTCTCTTCTCCTCTCCCTCCTCCAGATAAATTCAATCCCCTATGTGGCGTTGAAGGTGCAGAATGTCAAAAAAAAGCACAACCATCACGGTGCGAGGGGACCAGCCATGCTGGGAGCAAGACTTCATGTTGTAAGGACAGTACATTGCACCTGCAGTTTATTCTCCTGATGTGGCGCAGTCACTTAGAGTATTTTATGTTTCTGAGAGCTTGGGTGCGTCCCAATATTATGTCCTTTCTACTGAAGTGTGGACTCGTTCACTACTTTCCACAAATCCAAACGCATTGGATTGGTGGAGACATGGGCTACCTTTCAAATCAGTGAAGAGAAGGGAACACCATAGTGCCCTCTAAGCTCATCACTAAGCTAAGGACCCTGGGACTAAACACCTCCCTCTGCAACTGGATCCTGGACTTCCTGACGGGCCGCCCCCAGGTGGTGAGGGTAGGCAACAACACATCTGCCACGCTGATCCTCAATACTGGGGCCCCTCAGGGGTGTGTGCTTAGTCCCCTCCTGTACTCCCTGTTCACCCACGACTGCTTGGCCAAACACGACTCCAACACCATTGTACTGACGACACAACGGTGGTAGGCCTGATCACCGACAACGATGAGACAGCCTATAGGGAGGAGGTCAGAGACCTGGCAGTGTGGTGCCAGGACATCAACCTCTACCTCAACGTGAGCAAGACAAAGGAGCTGATCATGGACTACAGGAAAAGGAGGGCCGAACATGCCCCCATTCACATCGACTGGGCTGTAGTGGAGCGGGTCGAGAGTTTCAAGTTCCTTGGTGTCCACATCACCAACAAACTATCATGGTCCAAACACACCAAGACAGTCGTGAAGAGGGCATGACAACACCTTTTCCCCCTCAGGAGACTGAAAAGATTTGGCATGGGTGCGCAACCGCAGGGCTCTCCAGAGGGTGGTGCGGTCTGCCGAACGCATTACTGGGGGCAAACTACCCGCTCTCCGAGACACCTACAGCACCCGATGTCACAGGAAGGCCAAAAAGATCATCAAGGACATCAACCACCCGAGCCACTGCCTATTCACCCCGCTATCATCCAGAAGGCGAAGTCAGTACAGGTGCATCAAAGCTGGGACCGAGAGAATGAAAAACAGCTTCTATCTCAAGGCCATCAGACTGTTAAATAGCCATCACTAGCTCATTAGAGGCTGCTGCTGCCTATTGAAATCACTGGCCACTATAAGAAATGGAACACTAGTCACTTTAATAATGTTTATATATCTTGCACTATTCATCTCATATGTATATACTGCATTCTATTCTATAATATTCTACTGTATCTTAGTCCATGCCGCTCTGTCATTGCTGTCCATATACAGTGGGGAGAACAAGTATTTGATACACTGCCGATTTTGCAGGTTTTCCTACATACAAAGAATGTAGAGGTCTGTCATTTTTATCATAGGTACACTTCAACTGTGAGAGACGGAATCTAAAACAAAAATCCAGAAAATCACATTGTATGATTTTTAAGTAATTAATTTGCATTTTATTGCATGACATAAGTATTTGATCACCTACCAACCAGTAAGAATTCCGGCTCTCACAGACCTGTTAGTTTTTCTTTAAGAAGCCCTCCTGTTCTCCACTCATTACCTGTATTAACTGCACCTGTTTGAACTCGTTACCTGTATAAAAGACACCTGTCCACACACTCAATCAAACAGACTCCAACCTCTCCACAATGGCCAAGACCAGAGAGCTGTGTAAGGACATCAGGGATAAAATTGTAGACCTGCACAAGGCTGGGATGGGCTACAGGACAATAGGCAAGCAGCTTGGTGAGAAGGCAACAACTGTTGGTGCAATTATTAGAAAATGGAAGAAGTTCAAGATGACGGTCAATCACCCTTGGTCTGGAGCGCACGCAAGGTCCCCCTGCTCAAGCCAGCGCATGTCCAGGCCAGTCTGAAGTTTGCCTATGACCATCTGGATGATCCAGAGGAGGAATGGGAGAAGGTCATGTGGTCTAATGAGACAAAAATTTAGCTTTTTGGTCTAAACTCCACTCGCCGTGTTTGGAGGAAGAAGAAGGATGAGTACAACCCCAAGAACACCATCCCAACCGTGAAGCATGGAGGTGGAAACATCATTCTTTGGGGATGCTTTTCTGCAAAGGGGACAGGACGACTGCACCGTATTGAGGGGAGGATGGATGGGGCCATGTATTGCGAGATCTTGGCCAACAACCTCCTTCCCTCAGTAAGAGCATTGAAGATGGGTCTTGGCTGGGTCTTCCAGCATGACAACGACCCGACACACACAGCCAGGGCAACTAAGGCGTGGCTCTGTAAGAAGCATCTCAAGGTCCTGGAGTGGTCTAGCCAGTCTCCAGACCTGAACCCAATAGAACATCTTTGGAGGGAGCTGAAAGTCCGTATTGCCCAGCGACAGCCCCGAAACCTGAAGGATCTGGAGAAGGTCTGTATGGAGGAGTGGGCAAAAATCTCTGCTGCAGTGTGTGCAAACCTGGTCAAGACCTACAGGAAACGTATGATCTCTGTAATTGCAAACAAAGGTTTCTGTACCAAATATTAAGTTCTGCTTTTCTGATGTATCAAATACTTATGTCATGCAATAAAATGCAAATTAATTACTTAAAAATCATACAATGTTTAGATTCCGTCTCTCACAGTTGAAGTGTACCTATGATAAAAATTACAGACCTCTACATGCTTTGTAAGTAGGAAAACCTGCAAAATCGGCAGTGTATCAAATACTTGTTCTCCCCACTGTATGTATATATTCTTAAATCCCATTCCTTACTAGTTTTGTGCGTTTTAGGTATATGTTGTGAAATTGTTAGATATTACTTGTTAGATATTACTGCACTGTCGGAGCTAGAAGCACAAGCATTTCGCTACACCTGCTATAACATCTGCTAAACACGTGTATGTGACAAATAAAATTTGATTTTTTTTTTCAGGCTGCCCACTCAAGAGAAAGCTTCTAACTGTAACCAGTGCCTGCAATCTGGTTCAGGTTATCAGTCAACCTACCAGGGTGGTTACAAACAGTACAGGAATTAAATCATCAACATGTATGTATCACATCTTTACTAATGCTGCAGAGATTTGTTTGAAAGCAGTATCCAAATCCATTGGATGTAGTGATCATAATATAGTAGCCATATCTAGGAAAACCAAAGTTCCAAAGGCTGGGCCTAATATTGTGCATAAGAGGTCATACAATAAATGTTATAGTGATTCCTAAGTTGTTGATGTAAATGAGGAGCAAACAGACACTGTACTTGACACATTTATGAAATTGCTTATTCCAGTTACTAATAAGCATGCACCCCTTAAGAAAATGGCTGAAAAAAACGTTACATCCCCGTGGATTGATGAGGAATTGAAAAATTGTTGAGAGGGATGAGGCAAAAGGAATGGCAAATAATCTGGCTGCACAACCGATTGGCAAACATATTGCAAATTGAGAACTCGTGACTAAACTGAATAAAAAGAAGAAGAAACAACACTATGAAACAAGGATTAATGACATAAAGAATGATAGTAAAAAGCTTTGGAGCACCTTAAATGAAATTTTGGGAAAAAAGGCAAACTCTGATCCATCATTCATTGAATCAGATGACTCATTCATCACAAAACCAACTGATATTGCCAACTACTTTTAATAATTTTTTCATTGGCAAGATTAGCAAACTTAGGCATGACATGCCAGCAACAATTGCTGACGCTACACATCCAAGTATATCTGACCAAATTATGGAAGACAGGCAATGTCATTTTGAATTCCGTAAAGTGTGTGTGGAAGAGGTGTTGTCTATCAACAGTGACAAGCCACCGGGGTCTGACAATCTGGATGGAAAATTACTGAGGATAATAGCGGACGATATTGCCACTCCCATTTGCCACATCTTCAATTTAAGCCTACTAGAAAGTGTGTGCCCTCAGGTCTGGATGGAAGCAAAGTAATTCCGCTACTTAAGAATAGTAAAGCCCCCTTTACTGGCTTAAACAGCTGACAAATTAGCCTGTTTACCAACCCTTAGTAAACTATTGGAAAAAATTGTTTGACCAGATACAATGCTATTTTTACTGTAAACAAATATACAACAATCTTTAAGCATGCTTATAGAAAAGGACATTCAACAAGCACAGCACTTACACAAATGACTGATGATTGGCTGAGAGAAATTGATAATAAAAAGATTGTGGGGGCTGTTTTGTTAGACTTCAGTGTGGCTTTTGACATTATTGATCAAAGTCTGCTGCTGGAAAAACATACAGTGGGGAAAAAAAGTATTTAGTCAGCCACCAATTGTGCAAGTTCTCCCACTTAAAAAGATGAGAGAGGCCTGTAATTTTCATCATAGGTACACGTCAACTATGACAGACAAATTGAGAAAAAAAATCCAGAAAATCACATTGTAGGATTTTTAATGAATTTATTTGCAAATTATGGTGGAAAACAAGTATTTGGTCACCTACAAACAAGCAAGATTTCTGGCTCTCACAGACCTGTAACTTCTTCTTTAAGAGGCTCCTCTGTCCTCCCCTCGTTACCTGTATTAATGGCACCTGTTTGAACTTGTTATCAGTATAAAAGACACCTGTCCACAACCTCAAACAGTCACACTCCAAACTCCACTATGGCCAAGACCAAAGAGCTGTCAATGGACACCAGAAACAAAATTGTAGACCTGCACCAGGCTGGGAAGACTGAATCTGCAATAGGTAAGCAGCTTGGTTTGAAGAAATCAACTGTGGGAGCAATTATTAGGAAATGGAAGACATACAACACCACTGATAATCTCCCTCGATCTGGGGCTCCACGCAAGATCTCACCCCGTGGGGTCAAAATGATCACAAGAACGGTGAGCAAAAATCCCAGAACCACATGGGGGGACCTAGTGAATGACCTGCAGAGAGCTGGGACCAAAGTAACAAAGCCTACCATCAGTAACACACTACGCCGCCAGGAACTCAAATCCTGCAGTGCCAGACGTGTCCCCCTGCTTAAGCCAGTACATGTCCAGGCCCGTCTGAAGTTTGCTAGAGTGCATTTGGATGATCCAGAAGAGGATTGGGAGAATGTCAGATGAAACCAAAATATAACTTTTTGGTAAAATCTCAACTCGTCGTGTTTGGAGGACAAAGAATGCTGAGTTGCATCCAAAGAACACCATACCTACTGTGAAGTATGGGGGTGGAAACATCATGCCTTGGGGCTGTTTTTCTGCAAAGGGACCAGGACGACTGATCCGTGTAAAGGAAAGAATGAATGGGGCCATGTATCGTGAGATTTTGAGTGAAAACCTCCTTCCATCAGCAAGGGCATTGAAGATGAAACGTGGCTGGGTCTTTCAGCATGACAATGATCCTAAACACACCGCCCGGGCAACAAAGGAGTGGCTTCGTAAGAAGCATTTCAAGGTCCTGGAGTGGCCTAGTCAGTCTCCAGATCTCAACCCCATAGAAAATCTTTGGAGGGAGTTGAAAGTCCGTGTTGCCCAGCGACAGCCCCAAAACATCACTGCTCTAGAGGAGATCTGCATGGAGGAATGGGCCAAAATACCAGCAACAGTGTGTGTGAACCTTGACCTGTGTCATCGCCAACAAAGGGTATATAACAAAGTATTGAGAAACTTTTGTTATTGACCAAATACTTATTTTCCACCATAATTTGCAAATAAATTCATTAAAAATCCTACAATGTGATTTTCTGGAAATAAAATTCTCATTTTGTCTGTCATAGTTGACGTGTACCTATGATGAAAATTACAGGCCTCTCTCATCTTTTTAAGTGGGAGAACTTGCACAATTGGTGGCTGACTAAATACTTTTTTCCCCCACTGTATGTGTTATGGCTTTACACCCCATGCTATAATGTGGATAAAGAGTTACCTGTCTAACAGAACACAGAGGTTGTTCTTTAATGGAAGCCTAATCCAGGTAGAATCAGGAAGCCTAATCCAGGTAGAATCAGGAAACATAATCCAGGTAGAATCAGGAAACATAATCCAGGTAGAATCAGGAATTCCCCAGGGCAGCTGTCTAGGCCTCTTGCTTTTTCCATCTTTACTAACGACATGCCACTGGCTTTGAGTAAAGCCAGTGTGTGTATGTATGCGGATGACTCAAGACTATACACGTCAGCTACTACAGCAACTGAAATAACTGCAACACATAACAAAGAGTTGCAGTTAGTTTCGGAATGGGTGGCAAGGAAGTCCTGAATATTTCCAAAACTAAAAGCATTGTATTTGGGTCAAATCATTCACTAAACCCTAAACCTCAACTACATCTCGTAATGAATAATGTGGAAATTGAGCAAGTTGAGGTGACTAAACTGCTTGGAGTAACCCTGGATTGTAGACTGTCATGGTCAAAGCATATTGATACAACAGTAGCTAAGTTGGAGAGAAGTATGTCCATAATTAAGCGCTGCTCTGCCTTCTTAACAACACTATCAACAAGGCAGGTCCTACAGGCCCTAGTTTTGTCGCACCTAGACTACTGTTCAGTAGTGTGGTCAGGTGCCACAAAGAGGGGCTTGGGGAAATTGCAGTTGGCTCAGAACAGGGCAGCACGGCTGGCCCTTAAAAGTACACGGAGAGCTAACATTAATGACATGCATGTCAGTCTCTACTGGCTCAGAGTGGAAGAGAGATTGACTTCATCACTGCTTGTTTTTGTGAGAGGTGTCGACGAGCTGAATGTACCGAGCTGTCTGTTTGGAATACTGGCACATAGCTCGGACACCCATACATACCCCACAAGACATGCCACCAGAGGTCTCTTCACAATCCCCAAGTCCAGAACAGACTATGGGAGGCGCACAGTACTACATAGAGCCATGGCTACATGGAACTATATTCCACATCAAGGTAACTGATGCAAGCAGTAGAATCCGATAAAAAAAAAAAAAAGGTAAAAATACACCTTGTGGAACAGCGGGGACTTTGAAGAGACACACTCACAGGCACATACACACATACATATAGACACTCACTCTACACACACGTACACATGGATGTTGTATTGTAAATATGTGATAATGGAGTAGTGGCCTGAGGGAACACACTAAATGTATTGGGTAAAGTGTTATGAAATATAATGTCATGTAATATTTTAAATTGTATATAACTGCCTTAATGTTGCAGGAAGAGTAGCTGCTGCCTTGTTATTGTTATTTGATTGTGTTACTTTTTAATATATATTTTACTTTATTTTGTAAATATTTTCTTAACAATATATATTTTACTTTATTTTGTAAATATTTTCTTAACTCTATTTCTTGAACTGTATTGTTGGTTAAGGGCTTATAAGTAAGCATTTCACTGTAAGGTCTACACCTGTTGTGTTCGGCGCATGTGACAAATACAATTTTATTTTATTTTATTTGAACAAGTACACATTTTGGGAGGAAGAAGAGATAGAGACCCAGCCCATGTTTCAGACCTTGAGATGTTTAACTCCTCTTTACCTCAGGTCTGGCACAAGTCTGTGTTTCAGTTTTAAAAAATCAACCAAAAGAAGTGTAGGACTGGTTAGCTCAGCTTTTCAATACTCTCTCTGGAAACTATTTGAACTTGGCGTAGTCTGTGTACTGTATGTCATGTTGACTTGCTCGTTCCATATGCATACTGTATGAATACTTACTTGTTGTGGACTGTGCACAACACCCAAATCTTGAGACATATTGAGACAAATGCCAGGGAAATAGGATTCTGCGGAATGTCTGGTCCATTGATGGGGCTGGACTAGACCAAAGCTGCCTCCCAGACGCTATGTTGCCTATGGTTGTCTCCCAAATGGAAACCTATTCCCTATTTAGTGCACTAGTTTTGAACTGAGCCTGATGGGCTTTGGTCAAAAGTAGTGCACTATATAGGAAATAGAGTGCCATTTGAGACACAGACCCAATCTGTTTTAAATGGATCTACCTTCCAGGCTATCTTTAGATAGAACGCTCCTAAATGGGAATTTCAGCATAGAGCCAGTGGGAGGGATGGGAAGGTCAATTGCATAGGGGACCCCTGATAAATGAGCAGGCAGATGGAATTGAATGAGCAGAGTGGGGAGAGGACTGGCTGGGCTGTGTACTGTAGATGTCTCTCTAATAGCTCCAGCCAACTGTTACATGTTTTGTTGTCTGTATGTGGACACACAGTGCCTTCAGAAAGTATTCACACCCCTTTGACTTCTTCCACATTTTGTTGTGCTACAGCATACATTTAAAATGGATGAAATTGAGATTTTCTTTGTCACTGGCCCTATACACAATACCCCATAATGTCAAAGTGGAATTTTGTTTTTCGAAATGTTTACTAATTAATTAATAATGAAAAGCTGAAATGTATTGAGTCGGTAAGTATTCAACACCTTTGTTATGACAAAATAAGTTCAGGAGTAAAACTGTTAAGCAACAAGTCACATAATAAGTTGCATGGACTCTGTCTGTGTGCAATGATAGTGTTTAACATGATTTTTGAATGACTACCTCATCTCCGTACCCCACACATACAATTATCTGTAGGTCCCTCAGTCGAGCAATGAATTTCAAACACTGATTCAACCACAAATACCAGGGAGGTTTTCCAATGCCTCGCAAAAAGGGCACGTATTGATAGATGAAAAAAAAAAAGCAGACATTGAATATCCCTTTGAGCATGGTGGAGTTATTAATTACACTTTGAATGGTGTATCAATTACACCCAGTCACTACAAAGATACAGGGGTCCTTCCTAACTCAGTTGCCGGAGAGGAAGGAAACCGCTCAGGGATTTCATCATGAGGTCTGGGTAGGGGGCAGTCTGATAGAGAGAGATAAGTGTTCTGGGTAGGGGGCAGTCTGATAGAGAGAGAGATAAGTGGTCTGGGTAGGGGCAGTCTGATAGAGAGAGAGAGGAGTGGTCTGGGTAGGGGGCAGTCTGATAGAGAGAGATAAGTGGTCTAGGTAGGGGCAGTCTGATAGAGAGAGAGATAAGTGGTCTGGGTAGGGGCAGTCTGATAGAGAGAGAGAGGAGTGGTCTGGGAAAATGCAACTGAAACCCATTTTAGTCACTTCCCTTTCCCTCACTATATCTGTCTGTTTGTAGGTAGAGTTAGTTCCTCCTGTGGACTCAGGTACGGGCTAGTGTTGTCACGACACCAGAACTTTGACTTCTGATACCAGGTTTAATATCACAATACTCTAAATGGTCATTAATCAGTCCTATGGTGGCAGAGTAGGTTCATGTGATAAAAAAGCTTTGCACTGGCTAACCCTGTGCTGTGCTCCTCCCAAACTGTGTGCTGTGTATTTGTCAGGGGGTTAGAGTGGGCGAATGGACAAATTAAGTAGGCTACTATTCTATTCTAGATTCTATTCTATTCTATTCTGGATTATTCCATTCTATTCTATTCTAGATTCCATTTTATTCTTGATTATTCCATTCTATTCTATTTTAGATTCTATTCTATTCTTGATTATTCCATTCCATTCTATTCTAGATTATATTCTATTCTTGATTATTCCATTCTATTATATTCTAGATTATATTCTATTCTGGATTATTCCATTCTATTCTATTCTAGATTCTATTCTATTCTTGATTATTCCGTTGTATTATATTCTAGATTCTATTCTATTCTTGACTATTCCATTCTATTCTATTCTAAATTCTACTCTTTTTTTAGATAGATGTGGGTTTGGGAGTTCTTATACTAATAGTGACAACAGTATTTCCTCCTGGTCTCCAGCTTCTTTGGCTGATGTGTAATTTCCAGTGCTGTCACTCTGCCCTGCTCACCGCTGGTCTGGGCTGTGGTGTGTTGGCAGCAGCCTGCCTGCCACCTGTTAATAGATACAGCCCTGATAAGAATGAGCCAGAACCCTAAAATCAATTCATCATCTTAGACTGAGACCGGGCACCTCCACTACTGGGGATGAGCTCATAAATGATGGGCAGGGAGGACACACACATTGACGAACTGACACACATTGATTCCCATTCAAAATCCTATTTCCCCTAAACTTAACCCCAAACCCCTAACCCTAAACCTAACCCCTAAGCCTAATTCTAACCATAAACCTAACCCCTAACCCTAATTCTAACCATAAACCTCTAACCCTAATTCTAACCATAAACCTAACCCCTAAGCCTAATTCTAACCATAAACCTAACCCCTAACACTAATTCTAACCATAAACCTAACCCCTAACCCTAATTCTAACCATAAACCTAACCCCTAACCCTAATTCTAACCATAAACCTAACCCCTAACCCTAATTCTAACCATAAACCTAACCCCTAACCGTAAAATAGCCTTTTTCCTTGTTGGGAATGGGAAATGTCCCCACTTGTCCCACAAGGAGAGTAAAGATAAACAGTAATATGTAACAAACACACATCCATCCTTTCAATGCTCTTGAGGTAAAGTTGCCGTTGCTGTTGTCCAAGAGGATGATTTAATGTGAAATCATGTCTCACATCCACAGACAGCCAAACTCCAGCCTGCTGTCTCATTTAAGGAAACTGCCTCTCTTTCTATCAGTAAAACACCTATCTTGCTGTTTAGCCTTTAGTTAACCTGTCTCAATGCTTCCCTATAACCTCTGACTTGGTTTAGTCTTTAAACCCATGTGATTCTGCTGTGTCTGGATAGGATGGCCTACCTACTCTGAAGCCAGCTGGCCCGGTGTGTGTGTGTGAGTTGTTTCTTTTTTCTTTATTTAACTAGGCAAGTCAGTTAAGAACAAATTCTTATTTACAATGACGGCCTACACCGGCCAAACCTGGACAATGGGACTCCCAATCACGGCCGGTTGTGATACAGCCTGGAATCGAACCAGGGGGTCTGTAGTGACGCCTCAAGCACTGAGATGCAGTTCCTTAGACCGTTGCGCCACTCGGGAGCCCATTCGCAGAATAAAGGGATAAGCGGTGTGTTATCATGTTGCACTCGGGGTTAAACGTCTGCACGTGACGGGCTGACCTCTTCACACACATGGCTGGGATATGCTCTCTCTCTCTCTCTCTCTCTCTCTCTCTCTCTCTCTCTCTCTCTCTCTCTCTCTCTCTCTCTCTCTCTCTCTCTCTCTCTCTCTCTCTCTCTCTCTCTCTCTCTCTCTCTCTCTCTCTCTCTCTCTCTCTCTCTCTCTCTCTCTCTCAATTCAATTCAATTCAATTCAATTCAATTTAACATTGCCAAAGCAAGTGAAGTAGATAGTAAACAAAAGTGAAATAAACAATAAATATTAACAGTAAACATTACACTCAGAAGTTCCAAGACAATAAAGACATTTCAAATGTCATATTATGTATCTATATACAGTGTTGTAACAATGTGCACATAGTTAAAGTACAAGTGGGAAAATAAATAAACATAAATATGGGTTGTATTTAAAATAGGGTTTGTTCTTCACTGGTTGCCCTTTTCTTGTGGCAACAGGTCACAAATCTTGCTGCTGTGATGGCACTCTGCGGTTTTTCACCCAGTAGATAAGAGAGTTTATCAAAATTGGGTTTGTTTTCAAATTCTTTGTGGATCTCTGTAATTTGAGGGAAATATGTGTCTCTAATATGGTCATACATTTGGCAGGAGGTTAGGAAGTGCAGCTCAGTTTCCACCTCATTTTGTGGCCAGTGTGCACATAGCCTGTCTTCTCTTGAGAGCCAGGTCTGCCTACGGCGGCCTTTCTCAATAGCAAGGCTATGCTCACTTAGTCTTTACATAGTCAAAGCTTTCCTTAAGTTTGGGTCAGTCACAGTGGTCAGGTATTCTGCCACTGTGTACTCTCTGTTTCGAGCCAAATAGCATTCTAGTTTGCTCAGTTTTTTTGTTAATTCTTTCCATGTGTGAAGTAATTGTGTTATTGTTTTCTCATGATTTGGTTGGATGTAATTGTGTTGTTGTCCCGGGGCTCTGTGGGGTCTCTCTCTCTCTCTCTCTCTCTGTCTCTCTCTGTCTCTCTCTCTGTCTCTCTCTCTCTCTCTCTCTCTCTCGCGCCCACCTGGCCCTGTCTCTGATTCAGAGATATTATGTGTGTGATCTTTGATTTAACCTTTCTGTCGACTCTGACAAATATTTTAGATCAAGCAGCATCTATTATTAAAGGATGTTTTGTGCTGTTTGTGAATGGAGTGTATTTATATAATTTACATCCTGCTGGTCGCTGTTTGGAGTGTATTTACATCCTGCTGGTTGCTGTTTGGAGTGTATTTACATCCTGCTGGTCACTGTTTGGAGTGTATTTACATCCTGCTGGTCACTGTTTGGAGTGTATTTATATCCTGCTGGCTTTTCTCCCTCTTTTATTCTGTTAGCCAGACGTCAGAAAGACAGAGGGAGAGAGAGGAAAGATGCTGGAGAGGGAAGACAGATGGAAGGCGAGAAAGCAAAGGCGTGAGACAGAAAGAGGAAGGAAAGAGATTAGATGAGAAGACATGGAGAGAAGGTAAGGGGACAGCAGAGAGATTGAAAAGAGAGAGATGGTGTGTTGATACCGCACAAGAGCAGATGAGCCATTTCCTGCATGTCTAAAACATGGATTATTAGCTTGGATTATAATTGCTGCCAGTTCTACTGTAGTCATCAACAGGAAGAGATTATTATGAAGCAAACAAATGATCTGACTGACTGTTATAGCTGACTCAATCAGTGGAGGTTGGTGACTTGAAAAACTTTGGAGGATGGGAGACCCACGGTATAGGCGCGGAATGCACAGAGACGTCAAAGTGTGTTTCAAAAATCGTCAAAGAGTCATTATTTTAACATTTACATTAACATTTACGTCATTTAGCAGACGCTCTTATCCAGAGCGACTTACAGTTAGTGCATACATTATTCTTTTTATTTTTATACTGGCCCCCCGTGGGAATCGAACTCACAACCCTGGCGTTGCAAACGCCATGCTCTACCAACTGAGCTACCTCCCTACCTCCCTAAAGCATTTAATAAAGACATCTATAGTACAATATTATGGGGAATGGGAATGAGAGGGCTACTTCCACAGTGTTGGGAAGGGATCACAGCAGTGATTGAATGAGGGTATGAGGCATAAGTTGAGGTGTTCAGAGGTTTGACTTGCAAGCAGACTGGTGGTGCCAAAGGTGCCAGAGTGGGGGGGGCAATTTCTACCCCCTGGGGCTCTGAGTTTTTCCTTCTCTGTTAACCTAACCAGGAAAACTCTGGACCCTATAAGGTATGACAGTGAAAAGGTTTTATAAAGGCTATGATGTTTCATAACATCCCTGTTTCTTCTCACCTTCTCGTTGTGTTGCGCAGTTTGAATATGCACACCTTCGTCATGATAGATGAGGCTTTTACCCAGAAGCTTGAATCTGATGTGGGCATCTATATGCTCCCCGTTAACCAGCTGTACTGTTGATACCAGTTGGTATTGAACTCCCTCACCTTTTCATCCTTCTTCATGAAACTGATATCAGGCAGAGGTCGACCCTCTGTTTTCATTCGCACCTTTCCCGTGTACCCCAGTAGCATTGGCGGCTCCGCACCTTTCCCGTGTACCCCAGTAGCATTGGCGGCGAAAGGTGCACCCTCGAGCTGGTAGCTAGCTACTGCTACTTGCTACTGAAGTTAGCAAGGCAAATTGAAATGAATTGCACTAACAGGACACAAAAATAAAGTTATAAAACCAAGAAAACAATTTGTAATCTACCTCCGTCTCCTGTAATTTGAAGAAACTAATTTGAATTGAAATAATATCAAACAAATACTCAACTATCACTTTCAATCTCTATCCAATAATTTCACCAACTCACCAAGCTTCTCAACACATAGACCCCCCCATAATGCTCTGCGGCACAACCCCAACACAACACACTAGGTTCAGTCCCTGATCCTAATCCTATCATTGGATGGACAACATGTCAGTTCATACTGAAAAAGCTTTGATTGGTTGGAGGACGTCCTCCGGAAGGGGTCATAATTACTGTGTAAGTCTATGGAAGGGGGGTGAGGCCTACAAGCCTCCTAGGTTTTGTATTGTATTGCAACCCACCCTATAAATTGAGAATGGTGTGTGTGTATGTATGTGTACGTGCTTGTCTGTCTGTGTGTGTATGTGTTTTCGGTTTTACTATCCTTGTGGGGACCAGAAGATTTCACAAGGATAGTAAAACAAGTCAAGAAATTCAGACAAGTGGGGACATTTCGCCAGTCACCACAAGGAAAAAGGCTATTTTAGGCTTAGGGGTTAGGGTTAGAATTAGGGGTAGAGGTTTAGGATTAGGAGTTAGGGTTAGGTTCAGGGTTTGGGGTTAAGGTTAAGGTAGTCTCGTGTAGCCATACCTCCAAAATCACATCGTTGTCACACCTCCCTTGGAGGCCTGGAGAATGTTGTATTGCAAAAACCATATGAATGGTCTGCTGGCTCCCAGAGGCAAGATTTTGATTGGATGTTACATTTCAAGACCCCTCCCCCCACACGCCCGTAGAAGGGCTGCTGGGTGTTATGTGCGTCACTGTTTTCTGTCCGGGGAGTTGTTGTTGCTAGTTTCAAGTTATCAAGTGTGGCTGATGATGCGGAGGGATGTGGTGGGGTGAAAGTGTTAGACCAGGTGTGTTTGACTGATGATGCGGAGGGAAGTGGTGGGGTGAAAGTGTTAGACCAGGTGTGTTTGGCTGATGATGCGGAGGGAGGTGGTGGGGTGAAAGTGTTAGACCAGGTGTGTTTGACTGATGATGCGGAGGGAAGTGGTGGGGTGAAAGTGTTAGACCAGGTGTGTTTGGCTGATGATGCGGAGGGAGGTGGTTGGGTGAAAGTGTTAGACCAGGTGTGTTTGGCTGATGATGCGGAGGGATGTGGTGGGGGTGAAAGTGTTAGACCAGGTGTGTTTGACTGATGATGCAGAGGGAGGTGGTGGGGTGAAAGTGTTAGACCAGGTGTGTTTGGCTGATGATGCAGAGGGAGGTGGTGGGGTGAAAGTGTTAGACCAGGTGTGTTTGGCTGATGATGCGGAGGGAGGTGGTGGGGGTGAAAGTGTCAGACCAGGTGTGTTTGTAGTGTTTTCTGTCTGTTCAGTTTAGTCTAGAGTGCTGTTGTTCAATAGGTGGTTTGGGGATGGGTGAGTTGGAAAATGTAGCTTAGACTTAATAGGTCCCTCTTGGTTTCTGCGGTAGGCTGATATAGTCCTGAAGTCAAGGAGTGGGGGCGGGGATGTATATTGTGTGTGGGTGAATGCAGATTTTGTGTCTGGAGTTTAGGGTTAGGTTAAGAGTTAGGGTTAGTTGTTAGGGAAAATAGGATTTTGAATGGGAATCAATTGTTTGGTCCCCACAAGGATAGTAAAACAAATGTGTGTGTGTGTGTGTGTGTGTGTGTGTGTGTGTGTGTGTTAATTACCATGCTGCTGCTCATTTGCCCATTACCTCTCCCTCAGTCCCAGACTGTCACTGTGTCATCCTCAGCCAGACTCAACTAATATGAATATGCAGATGAGGCTCCACTCTCAAATTGATGTCTAATTACATAGTGACTGGCTGACTGGCTGGCCTTATGTCTCACATCTGAGACGGAAAAAGATTAGATAGAAAATATCCTTAGTCTACAGCCTATATCTGAAAGCTTAGTGTGAATACGTGACGTTTGGATATGTGTCGTTACTTAAAAAAAGGTTTCTGTGACTTATTTTTATGTAACGTAGAAATAGAGTTTGGATTTGATGATTTGGGTGTGTTTCAGTGAGATCAATCATCTGGAGTCAGGCTTGGTGGTAGAGCTGTGGAATAAAGGCCTGATCTGGGACATCATGATAGGAACCTGCTGGATACCCACGGACACCATCTGCCAGTCAGATGAGGTGAGAACACACACACTAGAATTGGGCGGTATACCGTATATACCGTATCCCGGGGTATTTCCAAATACCCTCGGTATGATTTTCCGATACCGTCAATACCGTTTAAAAAAAAAATACATTTGAATATGAATACTTTTTTAAATGAATAGCTGCAGTCAACTTGTGCACTTTGGTAAAAGATGAAGCAGATCACATCATTTATTTTTAAATATCAAGCTTACCGGTACTATTTTCCCAAAACAACTGTTTGAGCCAGTCACGTGTGTTTGTTTACGAAGAAGCACAATGAGCTAAACAGGACCTTCATGATGAGGAGAGTCACTCCTGCAGCACAACTTAGGGGAGCTGATCACGTTTCACTTGTATGAAATTCACTACTAATGTTTGCAAGCTATATATACTGTATATACAAAAGTATGCGGATAAATTAGTCAATTCGGCTGTTTCAGCCACATCCGTTGCTGACAGGTGTATAAAATTCGAACACACAGCCATGCACTCTCCATAGACAATCGTTGGCAGTAGAATGGCCTTACTGAAGAGCTCAGTGAGTTTCAACGTGGTACCGTCATAGGATGCCACCTTTCCAACAAGTCAGTTCGTCAAATTTCTGCCCTGCTAGAGCTGCCCCGGTAAACTGTAAGTGATGTTATTGTGAAGTAGAAATGTCTCGGAGCAACAACGGCTCAGCCGCAAAGTGGTAGGCCACACAAGCTCACAGAGCGGGACCGCCGAGTGTTGAAAAATAATCTGTCCTCGATTGCAACACTCACTACCGAGTTCCACCTCTGGAAGCAACGTCAGCACAATAACTGTTTGTAGGGAGCTTCATGAAATGGGTTTCCATGGCCGAGCAGCCGCACACAGGCCTAAGATCACCATGCGCAATGCCAAGCGTCGGCTGGAGTGGTGTAAAGCTCGCCGCCATTGGACTCTGGTACTGTGGAAACGCGTTCTCTGGAGTGATGAATCACGGTTCACCATCTGGCAGTCCGACGGACAAATCTGGGTTTGACGGATGCCAAGAGAACGCTACCTGCCCCAAAGCATAGTACTAACTGTAAAGTTTGGTGGAGGAGGAATAATGGTCTGGGGCTGTTTTTCATGGTTCGAGCTAGGCCCCTTAGTTCCAGTGAAGGGAAATCTTAACGCTACGGCATACAATAGCATTCTAGACGATTCTGTGCTTCCAACTTTGTGGCGACAGCATGACAATGCCACCGTGCACAAAGCGAGGTCCATACAGAAATGGTTTGTCGAGATCGGTGTGGAAGAACTTGACTGGCCTGCACATAGCCCTGACCTCAACCCCATCGAACACCTTTGGGATGAATTGGAACGCCGACTGCGAGCCAGGCCTAATCGCCCAACATCAGTGCACTAATGCTCTTGTGGCTGAACGGAAGCAAGTCCCGCAGCAATGTTCCAACATCTAGTGGAACCCCTTCCCAGAAGAGTGGAGGCTGTTATAGCAGCAAAGGGGGAACCAACTCCATATTAATGCCCATGATTTTGGAATGAGATGTTTGATGAGCAGATGTCCACATACTTTTGGTCATGTAGTGTATCTTATAACTATTAAGTTAACTATCTAACGTGTGCCAAATAAATTCTCTCAGCTGTGTTTTGCTAACTTGCTAATGCTAGCTAAGTGGCTCTAGCATCTCCTTGTAGTGGCCTGGGTGCCTATAGGCTGACCCCGGTCGCCAGTTGAATGGTGTTTCCTCAAACACATTGGTGCGGCTGGCTTCCCGGGTTAAACTGGCGGGTGTTAAGGAGCGTGGTTATGCGGTTCATGTATCGGAGGAAGCATGACACCACCTTCATCTCTCCCGAGCCCGTTGGGGAGTTGCAGCGATGAGACAAAATCGTAATTGGGAGAAAAAGGGGGATACATTTTTTAAATAATTATTTAATTACAATACATAATGTGATATGATCATATAAATGGATTAAACCCCGGATTAAATTAAATTATTTTTGTCAATAAAGTAATGCTAGGAGTTAGGGTCAGGGTTATTTCTAAAGAGATATTGCTTTATTGCTCTTGCTACTTACATTTCTATCTGATTTAATCATTTTTATTTATCTCTCATTGTATCTCTCATTTTCCAGTATCCATTGCAGGAAGAAGTTCAACGAAGGCGAATGGATTCTCAGCCTTCTCAGTGCGGCGTAAGTATGGCCTGTGTGTGTGGTGTGTGTGTGTTTGTGGTGTGTGTGTGTGTGTGTGTGTGTGTGTGTGTGTGTGTGTGTGTGTGTGTGTGTGTGTGTGTGTTTGTGGTGTGTGGTGTGTGTGTGTGTGTGTGTATGTGTGGTGTGTGTGTGTGTGGTGTGTGTGTGTGTGTGTTTGTGGTGTGTGTGTGTGTGTGTGTGTGTGTGTGTGTGTGTGTGTGTGTGTGTGTGGTGTGTGTGTGTGTGTGTGTGTGTGCGCACACACGTTTTCCCATCTTGTTGGATTTCATTGGTTTCATTCATTCTCACCTTCATTGCCATACAAGTTAATATTGATCTGAAGAGAATTGAGAGGGTGCTCATTCTTTCATTGTGGCGTGCGTGAGCGAGCTGAGTAACAGTGGTGAAACTGATATCTGAAGAGCTTTCCGGATTCCATGTTGAACATCCACCTTCTGTCCGCTCTTCACCTTTTCTGCTTTCTCTCCTTCATTCTCATTCAATATCCCCCTTTCTCTTTTCACATCTCTCATCCTAATTTATCATCGCTGTTTGTGAGCATGTGCTTTGCAGAACTTTATTTTTCAGATTGGTGAAACACACCATGACATTTCTTTTTTTGGTCACTTTCACATTCACATACAATTTGTATCTATGATTTTTAAATAACAGCTTTGCTTTCAATATTTTGGAGAAATGTGATGCTACAGCATGATTGTAAGACAATACCTGAGTCCCTGGAAGATGTAATGTTGTTTTAAACAGCTGCAGTATTCTTCACCCTTCCTTCACTGTCCTCCTCCACTCTGGATTTTGTTTGTTGAACACCTTCTCCCTCACCACCAGGCAACTGGACTTGTTTTGGATGGAGTGTGAAGCAGAGTGTGAAGCAGAGTGTGAAGCAGAGTGTGAAGCGCAGCGTGAGGAACAGCGTGAGGAGCAGAGTGAGGAGCAGAGTGAGGAGCAGAGTGAGGAGCAGCGTGAGGAGCAGCGTGAGGAGCAGCGTGAGGAGCAGCGTGAGGAGCAGAGTGAGGAGCAGCGTGAGGAGCAGCGTGAGGAGCAGCGTGAGGAGCAGCGTGAGGAGCAGCGTGAGGAGCAGCGTGAGGAGCAGCGTGAGGAGCAGCGTGTGAAGCAGAGTGAGGAGCAGCGTGAGGAGCAGAGTGAGGAGCAGAGTGAGGAGCAGAGTGAGGAGCAGCGTGAGGAGCAGCGTGAGGAGCAGCGTGAGGAGCAGAGTGTGGAGCAGAGTGTGGAGCAGAGTGTGGAGCAGAGTGTGGAGCAGAGTGTGGAGCAGAGTGTGGAGCAGAGTGTGGAGCAGAGTGTGGAGCAGAGTGTGGAGCAGAGTGTGGAGCAGAGTGTGGAGCAGAGTGTGGAGCAGAGTGTGGAGCAGAGTGTGGAGCAGAGTGTGGAGCAGAGTGTGGAGCAGAGTGTGGAGCAGAGTGTGGAGCAGAGTGTGGAGCAGAGTGAGGAGCAGAGTGAGGAGCAGAGTGTGTACTTCAAATGACTTTATCTGCTGTTTATATTTCTCATTCAGTCGAATTGTTACTTTGGCAGCCTGTCGTTGTTACCAGTGCATGTTCTGGTCTGTTTCAGCAATCAAGGACTTTCATGCACTGACATCTTTGTCTATCTTTGTCTCTGTCTTTCAGTCTTTGTCTCTCTCTCACTCTCTCTTTCTCTCTTTCTCTTTCTCTTTCTCTGTCTCTTTCGCTCTCTCTTTCTCTCTTTCTCTTTCTCTGTCTCTTTCGCTCTCTCTCTCTCTCTCTCTCTCTCTCTCTCTCTCTCTCTCTCTCTCTCTCTCTCTCTCTCTCTCTCTCTCTCTCTCTCTCTCTCTCTCTCTCTCTCTCTCTCTCTCTCTCTCTCTCTCTCTCTCTCGCTAATGTGTCTTTTCAATTATACAGAATGCATGTGCTGCTGTTGTTTTGCCTGGTCGAATAACTAGAAGAGTATGAAAGAGGTGTTTTTGTACAGACCGTCTGCGCTGGTTCTCTGTATCATCTGTTAGTTGGCCACTAGAGGGAGCTCTAGACTCACTTTTTATACCTCTGCCTGCCAGGTTTACAACTCACTGTCAAACAACCTTTCCCCCCTTCTTCTGCCTGAGGTGTTCTTCATTATTCACATTTAATCCTCGCTGACCTCAAGGTCTGACCGAAAAATCAAACCCAGAATAAAAATAATGAAATTCATTTATGTAAACTTATCCCATTAGTCCATTGTTTCATAAATCCCATCCAATATTGAGAGAGTTAATCATCGTAAATTTAACACAGCACTTACTCTAAATCACATCAGCCCTCGGGTTCAACTAGAATATGCTTCTTTTTTATATATATATCATTTTGATTTAGAACATTTCAATTATAAACACTGTGCACCATCATAAGCATTGGTTATGGTATAGAACATATGACTTGATCATTTGGGGAGAAAAAGGGAGTAAGGTTGGCCACTACTGTTATTATTTTGGCATAATAATTAGATTATTAATTTATATTCCCTTCCAGACCTCCACTGTGCTCTCTTTTCTCAACAAATCCTCAGTGTTACTAATGGAGTTTGATAGATAATAATGTATTAATAATGATTATAATATAATAATATAATAAATATAATACAAATAATAATCATAATATAATAATAATCATAATATAATAATAATAATAGTACAATTTTCCTGCAAAAGCAAGTTGCTAATTTGCTTGATAGACAGGCAGCCATGATGGTTGGGTATTTAATTGGCTAGCAGTTTTTATAAATGTTTCGCATTCTTAAAGAAACACAGATGGTGGGGAAATGTAACCTTTATTTAAAGGATGACACAGCGTGATGACGTTGCCACGAAGCAGCACTGCAGATATTGAGATGAGCGTGACGCAATATTTTGCTCTCACACAGTCACACACAGTATCTGCGCATGTGCACAAGTGTGCGTCGCACTGCTACAAAGCCGATCGCTATGGGACCAAAACGGGGGAAGTTTAGCCTCTCGCTTCAACACTCTCTTAGTTGTAGCAGAAATTAAACCCGGTATTGTGTTTGCTTCGTGCATGTAACGTCATCTCGCCAAGTCTACCTTTTAACTACGCCAGTCAAGACAAGAAATTCTTACTTACAATGATGGCCTGTCAAACATGTTGGGTTATCATCTGAATCATGATTTTCGGTTGGTGTTGTTGAGCTGGTTATGCCCCCCTCCTGTACAGCTTATGATGACCGAGAGTGTGCGGTGGATGATCGTGACATTGACCACCGGAGTGAAGGGGGCAGCCATCATTGCCCCCCCTCAGTACCACACCACGCCCCCCAGCCCAACTCCTCAGTGCACCAGTACCCCATAGGACACAGGCGGGTGCAGCACCCATCCCTCTCCAGAGACACTGACTCCATACACAGCTTTGAGCTTTGACTACAGAGAAGCCATGGGGCCCAGGGTCACACACACACACACACACACACACACACACACACACACACACACACACACACACACACACACACACACACACACACACACACACACACACACACACACACACACACACACACACACACAAGCACCCATTATCCATTTTGTGTCTGTGGCAGAGTGATCTAAGTATACACTAGCGACCAGCCATTCTCCAAGCTTGTGTGTGGTGGAGAGTGGAGCATTACACCTGTTGCTGCCACAGTAATGTTAGAGCCCTTACACGATTAGTGACTGAGAATTAAACTAACTTCACTGAAGGGACTCCTAAAGCAGTTGTCCAGTTGCCTGATTCAAATAATCTTAACCTTGGTTGTTGAAATGTTTTTTTTAATTTAAATTTATTTGTTTACCTGTGCTCTGTTTGAGAGGCTTAGAGATATGCAACCGTTTGCCAGGTATCGTTGTTGACTGGTGGTTTGAATTGGAAATGATGTCTGTAAAAGAAAATATGATTGGTTCTAAAATACTTCAAAGAGAAGTGGCAGATGGGCATAAACAAACATGGCCTTAGATGGTTATGTTCATATATGTTGTGACAGCATACATTTAATAGCTCTTGCCACAGGATTGATGGTTATTGGCTTGAATGACATTACTACATAATATTGCAGAACAAATTGGATCGTGGTATTAGGAAAACACAAAACATCACCACCACACATAAATTCACCCCAACATTTAAAATCTGTCCTTTTGTTTTGCTATTCATTACTCATTACACTGCTAACTTTGTTTTCTTTTTTGTTCTTTTGCATAATTTTCCATTCCTTCCTGCATCATCTCTCATCTCTCGGTCCAACAGTATGAACAGGGTCAGGATAATCCCAGTAGACGCGGGTATGGGTGTGGAGGACTGGGAGAGCCAATACAAGATGCCAGAGAGTGGAGTCTTGGATGAATACCTGGAGCCGGTGCAGAAGGAGTGAGAGGAAAGAGGACAAGACCATGATTTACCGTATCAGCAGTGGGCCTGGAGGAGAGGCCAAAGGCTCCAGGTTCTACCAGACTGTGGAGTGTGATGCTATGTCTCCTGAGGAGGTAGATGGTACTGGCAGGCGGAGGAAGCAGTGAGGTGCATCTGGTCTATAAAGGAGCTGGCAGCTTCGATGGACAAGACCTGTCCTCCTGAGATAGACATCATCCCCTCCGTCAAGCAGCTCTGTCTGCAGCTGAACATCTCCTGTACAGGACCAGGATGCGGGCCAAGACCTCTCTGGGGGACAGCCTTCCGGGAGGAGGAGGCCATCATAGAGGAGGCTGCCAGGTTCAGGGGCAGGAGTGCGTACGACTCGGTGGTTTCCGATGAGACGCAGTTCTCCCTGGGGTCCGAGGGAGAGCTGGATGACCTGACGTTCTTCGATGGGGATGTCACCTATGAATATGAAAGCTACTACTATCCAGAGGGGTACACATCCCCGTATGGAGGACAAGGTCAGGGTTACTATCCAGGACATGGACCAGATCAAATTAAATGAATAAAATCAAATTTTATTGGCCACATGCGCCGAATACAACAGGTGCAGACATTACAGTGAAATGCTTACTTACAGCCTTTAACCAACAGTGCATTTATTTTTAATAAAAAAGTAAAATAAAACAACAACAAAAAAGTATTGAGAAAAAAAGAGCAGAAGTAAAATAAAATAACAGTAGGGAGGCTATATATACAGGGGGGTACCGGTGTAGAGTCAATGTGTGGGGGCACCGGCTATTTGAGGTAGTTGAAGTAATATGTACATGTGGGTAGAGTTAAAGTGACTATGCATAAATAATTAACAGAGTAGCAGCAGCGTAAAAAGATGGGGTGGGGGGGCAGTGCAAATAGTCCGGGTAGCCATGATTAGCTGTTCAGGAGACTTATGGCTTGGGGGTAGAAGCTGTTGAGAAGTCTTTTGGACCTAGACTTGGCACTCCGGTACCGCTTGCCGTGCGGTAGCAGAGAGAACAGTCTATGACTAGGGTGGCTGGAGTCTTTGACAATTTTGAGGGCCTTCCTCTGACACCGCCTGGTATAGAGGTCCTGGGTGGCAGGAAGCTTGGCCCCAGTGATGTACTGGGCCGTACGCACTACCCTCTGTAGTGCCTTGCGGTCGGAGGCCAAGCAGTTGCCATACCAGGCGGTGATGCAACCAGTCAGGATGCTCTCGATGGTGCAGCTGTAGAACTTTTTGAGGATCTGAGGACCCATGCCAAATCTTTTCAGTCTCCTGAGGGGGAATAGGCTTTGTTGTGCCCTCTTCACGACTGTTTTGGTGTGTTTGGACCATGACAGTTCGTTGGTGATGTGGACACCGAGGAACTTAAAGCTCTCAACCTGTTCCACTACAGCCCCGTCGATGAGAATGGGGGCGTGCTCAGTCCTCTTTTTTTTCCTGTAGTCCACAATCATCTCCTTTGTCTTGGTCACGTTGAGGGAGAGGTTGTTATCCTGGCACCACACGGCCAGGTCTCTGACCTCCTCCCTATAGGCTGTCTCATCGTTGTCGGTGATCAGGCCTACCACTGTTGTGTCGTCGGCAAAGTTAATGATGGTGTTGGAGTCGTGCCTGGACATGCAGTCATGGGTGAACAGGGAGTACAGGAGGGGACTGAGCATGCACCCCTGAGGGGCCCCCATGTTGAGGATCAGTGTGGCAGATGTGTTGTTACCTACCCTTACCACCTGTGGGCGGCCCATCAGGAAGTCCAGGATCCAGTTGCAGAGGGAGGTGTTTAGTCCCAGGATCCTTAGCTTAGTGATGAGCTTTGAGGGCACTATGGTGTTGAATGCTGAGCTGTAGTCAATGAATAGCATTCTCACGTAGGTGTTCCTCTTGTCCAGGTGGGAAAGAGCAGTGTGGAGTGCAATAGAGATTGCATCATCTGTGGATCTGTTGGGGCGGTATGCAAATTGGAGTGAGTCTAGGGCTTCTGGGATAATGGTGTTGATGTGAGCCATGACCAGCCTTTCAAAGCACTTCATGGCTACAGACGTCAGTGCTACGGGTCGGTAGTCATTTAGGCAGGTTATCTTAGTGTGCTTGGGCACGGGGACTATGGTGGTCTGCTTGAAACATGTTGGTATTACAGACTCAGTCAGGGACATGTTGAAAATGTCAGTGAAGACACTTTCCAGCACATGCTCGGAGTACACGTCCTGGTAATCCGTCTGGCCCTGCATCCTTGTGAATGTTGACCTGCTTAAAAGTCTTACTCACATCGGCTACGGGGAGCGTGATCACATCGTCATCCAGAACAGCTGGTGCTCTCATGCATGCTTCAGTGTTGCTTGCCTTGAAGCGAGCATAGAAGTGGTTTAGCTCGTCTGGAAGTCTTGTGTCACTGGGCAGCTCGCGGTTGTGCTTCCCTTTGTAGTCTGTAATAGTTTCAAGCCCTGCCACATCCAACGAGCGTCAGAGCCGGTGTAGTACGATTCAACCTTAGTCCTGTATTGACTCTTTGCCTGTTTGATGGTTCGTCGGAGGGCATAGCGGGATTTCTTATAAGCGTCTGGGTTAGAGTCCCGCTCCTTGAAAGCAGCAGCTCTACCCTTTAGCTCAGTGCGGATGTTTCCTGTAATCCTTGGCTTCTGGTTGGGGTATGTACTTACGGTCACTGTGGGGACGACATCATCGATGCACTTGTTGATGAAACCAGTGACTGATGTGGGGTACTCCTCAATGCTATCTGAAGAATCCCGGAACATGTTCCAGTCTGTGCTAGCAAAACAGTCCTGTAGCTTAGCATCTGCGTCATCTGACCACTTTTTTATGAACCGAGTCACTGGTGCTTCCTGCTTTAGTTTTTGCTTATAAGCACGAATCCGGAGGATAGAGTTATGGTCAGATTTGCCAAATGGGGGGCGAGGGAGAGCTTTGTATGCGTCTCTGTGTGTGGATTAAAGGTGGTCTAGAGTTTTTTTTTCTCCTCTGGTTGCACATTTAACATGCTGGTAGAAATTAGGTAGAACGGATTTAAGTTTCCCTGAATTAAAGTCCCCGGCCACTAGGAGCGCTGCCTCTGGATGAGCGTTTTCGGGTTCACTTATGGCCTTATACAGCTCATTCAGTGCAATCTTAATGCCAGCATTGGTTTGTGGTGGTAAATAGACAGCTATGAAAAATATAGATGAAAACTCTCTTGGTAAATAGTGTGGTCTACAGCTTGTCATAAGATACTCTACCTCAGGCGAGCAAAACCTAGAGACTTCCTTAGTATTTGATTTTGTGCACCAACTGTTGTTTACAAATATACACAGACCGCCACCCCTTGTCTTACCGGAGTCAGCCGTTCTATCCTGCCGATGTAGCGTATAGCCTGCTGGCTGTATGTTGTCCATGTCGTCGTTCAGCCACGACTCTGTGAAACATAAGATATTACAGTTTTTAATGTCCCGTTGGTAGGATAACTGTAATCTTAGGTCATCCAATTTATTCTCAAATGATTGAAGATTGGCTAATAGGATTGATGGGAGAGGCAGTTTACTCGCTCGCCGTCGGATCCTTACAAGGCACCCCGACCTACGTCCACGATATCTCTGTCTCTTTCTCATGCGAATGACGCGGATTTGGGCCTTGTCGGGTGTCTGTAGGATATCTTTCCGCCTCGTTGAAGAAAAATCTTCGTCAATACGAGGTGAGTAATCGCTGTCCTGATATCCAGAAGCTATTTTTGGTTATAAGAGACGATGGCAGAAACATTATACACAAAATAAATTACAAATAATGCGGAAAAACACACATAATAGTACAATTGGTTAGAGGGCTGTAAAACGGCAGCCATCTTCTACGGCGCCATTCAACCACATTCCCATGTTGTCTCCAGTGGAGGAGCCTACAGAGTTGGTATACTATGACACAGTGTAAGAACTTTAGAACCTGGTTCAATACTAGGAAGGCTTAGTCCATTGTGTCCACCACAACCCCAAGAGGCACCAGGCAGTGAAGGCCAAACACCTGAGTCCACTGCTAACCCGCCTCCTTCATTGGTTGACTCAATGTTAGGAAAGCACTGCCCCATGAGGCTTTTCTCCTGGAGAAACATCCCCCCAACCAGTGGAGCTGAAGAGTGGACATCGTTTGTCAGTGCGTCCAGACAAGGATCTGTGGATAGATCCAAGAGTCCTGAGAGGCAAGGCTCCTACAGGTCAGGGAATGGATCCATGGAGCTCCTCCCAGACACAGCAAGTGACTCAGTGGAGAATTACCGAGAATCAGGAAGTGGTGGATCTGTGGAGCTCCTCCCAGAATCACAATGTGGATCTGTGGAGATTTTCCCAG
Source organism: Coregonus clupeaformis (assembly GCF_020615455.1). Lineage (NCBI taxonomy): Eukaryota > Metazoa > Chordata > Actinopteri > Salmoniformes > Salmonidae > Coregonus > Coregonus clupeaformis. The sequence goes on along the minus strand of NC_059207.1, from coordinate 9,839,541 downwards.
AAACTGAGTCGTCTGGAGAGATTGTTGATGTTCAGGTGAGAAAGGAGCCCACTATCGTTGAGCCAAAACCTGATGGTGTACCATAGGCAGGCCAGGCCACTGCAGAGGACTCAGGGTTTTAATAAATCACTCACTTCCCTCATAACAGCAGCACCTGAGGGGGCGCCTGTCCAGACTGAGACACCTCCTGCTCCTCCTGCCCCTTCTGGAATGTTCTCTATGTTCTCCAGATCTCCATCTCCAGAGGCGCCCAAGGCAGAGGGAGGAATGAGACCCCTTCTCCTGCTCTAAGCCGTGCCACACTCATTGAAAGTGTACCCAAAGGGAAACCAGACACAGGGTAGTTCTCTAAACACTTCAAAGCACACCCGAATGAGCCAGCCCCGCAAGTTGTTGCAAAGCCACCTGCCCCCATACCTGCCACTCCTACTGTGACATCTGCTTCACCAGTGACCCCAGAAAAACAATAAATCACAACTCCTGGTGCGGATCTGACAGTAGCACCTGGAGATCAACCACCAGGTGATGCTCCGTCACAACTTCAAACGGATGCGCCATCTAAAGAACAGAGCCAGGACTTGCCCAAGCCTCAGGAAGAATCTAAACCAACAACTCAGCCGGAGCCCCAAGCACAGCCCCAGCCTCAGCCTCAGAGCTTGCTCTCTGGCTTCTCAGGGCTGTTTTCTTCAGCTCCACCACCAGCCAACAACCAAACCCAGAATCAGACACAACGAGCGGCTGCAGCACCACAACAGGGAGGTAAGCCCATGTTTTCTGGCTTAATGAAGTTTGCCTCTGATAGTGTTTCTGCCCCAGCAACACAGCCACTATGAACATCACTATCTCAGAGGCCCTCCTTCAGCAACAGCTCAATGATTACTCCCTGAGCGAAGCCCTCGCCGCTCAAGTTCAGGAGTGTTACCAGCCAGGGCAAAGATACATACAGCCAGCAAATGGACAACCATCCTGGCAGAACCATGGGGTTTGGAACCCCAAAGACATTCACACCAGTCAGTTCCATATACCCTCTCATCCTTGGAGAGACATGACCGCTCAACCATTCCAAAATGACTTCCATGAACCCAAGGAGGAGGATCTTGTGCTGTTTGACATGCCTTGCAGGAACGAGAGGCCCTGGAGCACCTATGACCATTTGAATATGAACAATGACATTAGCAATCAGGATGGGATGGTGAACGGAAAACCCTGGATTGTGTCAGGGAGTGCCGTCAATCTGTCCAAGGAAAATGACAAACAAAGCAGAGTCGGTGCCAATCACTTACTGAAGGGATCCATTGAAACATACATGAATTTAGCCCAATAGTCAATCAAAATAGACTTGGCAGGATCTCACCAGCAAAGAAAGAATTTGATCAGAATTTTCTAAACGGATTGATCAGAAGTCTGCTACGGATTTTTTCAAAATGATTGCAGCTAAAAAGGGTCTGAAGGATTTGACCATTGGTGCTATGGATTTTAGCAGTTCAGCAGGGATCAATGGAGATGTAGATGATGACATGTTTGTTGATGAGTCTGAGTTTGTTGATGAGTCTGAATGGTACCAGCAGGGGCTGGCTCTGTTGGAACAAGGTATGTGGTGGCCAGCTGAGGCAGGGGATGTGGGTACTGTGTCTATACAAAGAGTTAATGTACTCTCTCCTGACTGACAGAGCTGGTAAGTACCTCAATGCTTGTGCCGCACAAGAGGATGTACAGATTTTGGGACAAATCACAAAAAACCTTGCTAACCTCCTGAACAAGCAAAAAGAAAATTTACAAAGTCACTCTCTGTGGCCTCAAGATTCCTCTCTACAATGAGGCATTCTGGTCTCTGGGTCGGACACAGAGAGAATCTCAGCTCTTGAATCACCCTGAGGACGTCACCTCAGCCTTCAAGAAAGGAGATAAGATCATTAATATGAACCTGGAATCCTTCTCTCAGATGTTCCAGGAGTCTGCAGTGGCTCAGACAGAGCAGCCGGTAGACTTCTCTGTATTTAAGCTGAGGAAGGTCAAAACGGAAACAAATCAGACTGACTTTTACTATCAAGAGGAGCCATTGGAGGCTGCTGACCTCATAGCAAGACTCGGACAGGAAGGCAAGGAGGCCCCTACTGGAAGGGAATGAAGCCAAGGAGGCCCCTACTGGAAGAGTCAGGGAATGAAGCCAAGGAGGCCCCTACTGGAAGAGTCAGGGCATGAAGGCAAGGAGGCCCCTACTGGAAGGGAATGAAGCCAAGGAGGCCCCTACTGGAAGGGAATGAAGCCAAGGAGGCCCCTACTGGAAGAATCAGGGCACGAAGCAAGGAGGACCCTACTGGAAGGGAATGAAGCCAAGGAGGTCCCTACTGGAAGAGTCAGGGCATGAAGCCAAGGAGGTCCCTACTGGAAGAGTCAGGGCATGAAGCCAAGGAGGTCCCTACTGGAAGAGTCAGGGCATGAAGCCAAGGAGGTCCCTACTGGAAGAGTCAGGGCACGAAGCAAGGAGGTCCCTACTGGAAGAGTCAGGGCACGAAGCAAGGAGGTCCCTACTGGAAGGGAATGAAGCCAAGGAGGTCCCTACTGAAAGAGTCAGGGCATGAAGCCAAGGAGGTCCCTACTGGAAGAGTCAGGGCACGAAGCAAGGAGGACCCTACTGGAAGGGAATGAAGCCAAGGAGGCCCCTACTGGAAGAGTCAGGGCATGAAGCCAAGGAGGTCCCTACTGGAAGAGTCAGGGCACGAAGCAAGGAGGACCCTACTGGAAGGGAATGAAGCCAAGGAGGCCCCTACTGGAAGAGTCAGGGCATGAAGCCAAGGAGGTCCCTACTGAAAGGGAATGAAGCCAAGGAGGCCCCTACTGGAAGAGTCAGGGCATGAAGCCAAGGAGGTCCCTACTGAAAGGGAATGAAGCCAAGGAGGCCCCTACTGGAAGAATCGAAGCATAAAGGATTCTCCTGCTTTTGTGTTTACTAACACATCTGCTATGTCTCCTAAAACCTATCCACCCTCATTCCCCAATTCCTGAAATAATGATAGCGCCTGCAGATGAAAATGGCTGTTGACCTGCTAAAACAGATGACATCATCCGTCTTTTCAGCTATCTGAGAGATTGTTACTGGGACTGCTGCTGTATCTGATTTTAGCAAAATAACAACATATCCAATCCCAAATGGAGGACCTGTACTGTCAGCAATGTCTACTAGGATTCCAGTGGCTTCCACAGTGAATTCTAGAAAGCTCCCTGATATGATGAGGATATGGGGCCATTTCATATGAGTGTGTAACTAGTTTAAAGTTAGTAGAGATAAGTGGTTGTGGGTGACTCTAAGTCTGGGGTAGTAAATTCCAATCTGTCCAAGGAAGATAGTGGGGTTTATATTAGAATGATGTACGGAGGGAACGTCCTGCTTGGGGGGAAGAGGTCATGACATAGAAGGGGTAGTGCTCATTGACGATGGCCAGATGTGGTTGAAGAAATGTGTAACCAAGAATATAAAAGATGTGAGATTTGTGTATGTGGGCAGTTCAATTGACAAAGGGCAGAGCTATGTCCGTTTGTTAGATGAAACCATGGGCTCGTGATCAAATAAATACTTAAATCTCCACAGAATAAGTAAATTCTTGCATCTTGAACTTCTCAATACCAGAAACTCATCATAACAGATTGGCGTCTCAACGAACAGGATGCAGTTCACAGCCAAATTAACAGGTAAGCAGACTTTCATTTTTTTTTATTATGTCAAACTCTGCTTATCTGTGGTAAGGCTGAGCTGTAAAGAACGTTAAAATTCTATATTTTAAGAGGGGGAAGATGAGTTGTATTGAGTTATGTAATGAGATGTAAGGAGTTAATTAAATTTGACGATAATAGGGTGCTATTATTCTAAACAGGGTTTGGTCTGAGTAAAGGACCAAACATAAAACAGAAGTAGCAGAGTGGTTTTTAACAGCATTGGGTGTAGGCTCTTTTATTATGATAAGTTAGATTTGTGTCAGTCCAGTGACGACAGGATAGACATTAATAGATGCGAGGTTGAAGTCCTCAGCGATAAACGTCTTTGGTAGACGAACGTAGAAAGGTGCGAGGTTCAAGTCCTCTGCGATAAACGTCTTTGGTAGACGAACGTAGAAAGGTGCGAGGTTCAAGTCCTCAGCGAGGTTAGGGATAAAGGTTAAAAATCCCTGATAGAAGGTTACAATTAAAATGAGCCGTAATTCTTTACGGGAGTTAGAGCAATATAGAGGAGAAGTACAAATGAAGGAGGGTCAACCTTCTGAGAGATAGAGTGCTGTAGTAACAAGAGAATAAGGCATGTGAAGTTGCTCCAAACAGGAAGGAGGGAGAGAAAACAATAAGTCATACGACAGAGAGAACCAGAGCAGAGATAAGTAAACCTGTTGTATTAGAGCACCAAGAGTCTAAATAAGCAAACGATATTTTAATAACATCAGGGTGGAGATTTTAATGTAAGTATTTAATTAGTAATAATTGCATGAACTAATAGTAATAATGAATGGCCAGCTTATCTGGAAAAACAGTCACCATTAAGAGTAAAGCAGAGCTTCATTTAACTCGAAGTGAGAGACAGGAAATGACGAAATTATTACAGGCAAATCCGCAGTTAGAATAAGTATTTTGTAAAAGTAATGTAAAGTTAAGTAATTGAATGGGACAACATGGGCTATTTTATGAACAAAGAGCAGAAAGTAATTTGAATCTGAATGGTGCATAATAAGTAATAGAAATGGATTTGATAATGTGATATAAGTTAGGATAAGAAGTTTCGATATATAACATAATTAATTCATAGAATTAAAGAGGTATGGAGATTATGAGGTTATTTTAGAGAGTAGTAGAAAGGTCTGAATTTTCTGGACAGGCAGGGCAGTGTCCGGGAAATTACAGTCTATTTTTTTGGTTCCGCTGGTAAAATGTTTGAAGAAGTGATTTGTGTCAATTAAGAATGATTAAAAAACACCACGAAGGGATTCTTTGATGTGAGTACCTAGAAGTTTCTAACGTTCTATATGGAGTTGTGACGATGTGGAAATAGTAATGAGAAAATCATAATTTAGAGTGCCATGTCTGTATTAAACTTGCTCACCCAAAACGTAGACGTACGTCATGGGTGGGGAAGTAATTAATATGGGTTTCTAAGTTTGTACCATTGTTGTGATAGGAATAAACTGACCATAAGTAATGTGGTTATAGACGTAATGTATAATATAGTACAAAGCCAATGTAAAGGTTCCATTGAACTAATTATCAGGGTAGAGCTAACGTAGTGAAGTGATGGAACCATTGTAATTGAGCTATTTGTGGAATTTATTTGTCATTTCAATGGCATAGAGTAAAATCTGCATTTATGAGTGTAATTCAACTGATGGTATGTGTTGCTTGAAAGGATACTACAGAGTATTTGATTTGTTGATGTTGAATGGAAGATTTGTAGCGTGTTTTGGTTCAAATAGAAATATTCACTTATTTAACAGGTATAGAGAGACGATTGTGTGATAGTTATTTATTTTTGGTGTTAACTAAGGGTTTGCTAGATTAAACGATTGAGAATGGTGGTGTAACGTCTATAAATGAATTGGATATTGATAATATGGATAAATTCAATATATGATGGTAAAATACAACAAGTGTTTGGTGTTACTTCTAGCTTACTTAGAAAGGAAATGCACCTAGATCTGATGTATTCTAATAATGGAGGAGTGTTGGTTTCAGATGAGCTGTGACTATAATCTTAGTTCATTAAAGGGGAAATAGAATGTAGTTTCGGACGCACAGAGAAGCGAATGTCTTACTGTACATACACTGCTAAATGAATAGTATTAAGAATGCATTGAGATAATAATCTGTAGTTATTATCAGGATGAGGAAAGTCATAATATAATTATGGATGTTTATAATGTATGTTAATATAAGTGTAAATTCTGACAGTTGTAATGGGTGATAAAGTTGAGGGTTTTAATTTCCATTGATAAGGATAAAGTGAATCAATAAGGATTGTCTTTTTTAAATTTGGTTGAGTTAAGTCATTTGGTTTTGGGTCTAATTTATAAGGGGACTGAGTGATTTAAGTGAATCATTAGTATGTATTAGTATACATATTTACAAAATGAAGGATATTGATTGTTCAATTGAGAAATGTTTTATATAAAATATTATGGGTTAAAACAGTGATACATTAGGGTAATGTCTTAGGATACACTTATATGATTTATTTTCAGTAGACATTGTTGAATCATACTGTTTCAAACATGGAAGTTAAGGTGAGGATTGTGAATGAAATCATGAATATGTTGATTAATTGAGTTAACATATTAGCATATTAGTCATTATATACATTTGAAATATTGGGTGATATTGATATGGATGTTTAGAGTGGTAGATATCTATGTTGATAGGCAAGTACTTAATTGGTTCCTATCATGGGGTTATGATATTTTCATATGATCTGATTTTGGTTGAATTATTAAAGCATGAACAGTTTAGGGATGTGATGATTTAATAGGGAGTGAAAATAGAGTGTTATAATGTGGATTTTATGTGAAGTGTTGGGGGATAAGTAATGTTATATTTAATGAATTGTTACTTACCATAGACATAAAAAAAAGAATGGATTGAAATGATGAGGATATGGGGGCATTTCATATGAGTGTGTAACTAGTTTAAAGTTAGTAGAGAGAAGTGGTTCTGGGTGACTCTAAGTCTGGGGTAGTAAATTCCAATCTGTCCAAGGAAGATAGTGGGGTTTATATTAGAATGATGTACGGAGAGAACGTCCTGCTTGGGGGTAAGAGGCCATGACAGGGGGTAGTGCTCATTGACGATGGCCAGATGTGGTTGAAAAAATGTGTAACCAAGAATATAAAATATGTCAGATTTGTGTATGTGGGCAGTTCAATTGACATACAAATTGGTGCATTCAACTTAGGATAACCAGTGGGATGGGGGGGAGGGGTGAGGGGGTGGGGGGGAAGAGCGGAGTGACCATGAGAGAACTTGGGAAGGTTGAACACCAGACGGGCTGCAGCGTTCTGGATAAGTTGTAGGGGTTTAATGGCACAGGCAGGGAGCCCAGCCAACAGCGAGTTGCAGTAATCCAGACGGGAGATGACAAGTGCCTGGATTAGGACCTGTGCCGCTTTCTGTGTAAGGTAGGGTCGTACTCTACGAATGTTGTAGAGCATGAACCTGCAAGACGGGTCACCGCTTTGATGTTAGCGGAGAACGACAGGGTGTTGTCCAGGGTCATGCCAAGGTTCTTTGCACTCTGGAAGGAGGACACAATGGAGTTGTCAACCGTGATGGTGAGATCATGGAGCGGGCAGTCCTTCCCCGGGAGGAAGAGCAGCTCCGTCTTGCCGAGGTTCAGCTTGAGGTGGTAATCCGACATCCACACTGATATGTCTGCCAGACATGCAGAGATGCGATTTGCCACCTGGTTATCAGAAGGGGGTAAGGAGAAATTTAATTGTATGTAATGATAAGAGAGACCATGTGAGGATATGACAGAGCCAAGTGACTTGGTGTATAGAGAGAATAGGAGAAGGCCTAGAACTGAGCCCTGGGGGACACCAGTGGTGAGAGCACGTGGTGCGGAGACAGATTCTCGCCACGCCACCTGGTAGGAGCGACCTAT